>NW_009943069.1:0-22487 GCF_000696875.1 Nestor notabilis | reverse complement strand
CCTGCCCATGGCAGGGAGGTTGGAACTGGATTATCTTTAAGGTCTCTTACAACTTATGCCATTCTATGATTCTATGAAAACTTGGTTTCAGACATTCTGACCATTGTTGTGTAAATGCTGAGGAAATGCTATGGAGAAGGAATTAGGGGGGACACTACACACAATAATACTTTTATACGAGCTTTATTCTGCCAAGTAGTAAAAGCCAGTGGCAAGTTTAGTCACATGAAAATAAACTTACAGAAACCCAGAAGCACCAGGAGGAATAGTGACTATACAGAAAGCAGAAAGGTCTCAATGTTGGAAAAAATAAAGTCTCTAGATTTCTGCAGATCCTCACGGAAATTCTACATTTTGATATCTCTGACAAAAGTTATGTTGTGCATGCTTTTAAAAACACACAAGATGATTTAATTTTTCTTGCTGCTCACCTGGCTGAGTTCTGCATGCTCTGACAGGACGATCTGGAGGAGGTTCAACCTCCACTTTTTTGCCAGGATCAAAGTCATCAGTTTCTCCTTCAGTGTCACACTGTTCTTTCTCCCTTTTCCTCTTTTTCTCTTCCTAGCATAGCAGGAAGAAGACAGATTTTAGAAGAATGTACTTGGAATGTGTAATCCCACACGCCAAAATGTAAGAGAGTGATTTTTCATTTGGAAAACTCATTCTATATTTGAGCCATGATATGGTTTAAATAAAAGTGCGTACATTTTCACTGTCACTTTTTCAATTTTCTTCTCCAATTAAAACTAATACTGTTAAAACTAATACTGTTCACCTTTTACTTTGTATTTAATATACTTTTCAATCATTTGTTACTGTTCTTTTACTGAAAAGAATGTTAAAACTCTGAAACTATTTGTACGTAAAATTGCATTATGATAAGCTACACCAGAGGGTAAAGGAAGTATAATTTACTATTCAGTAAAGGTCAGTCTGTGTAGCTCTGCTATGATCAGTGTGTTTTTGTTGTCTGGTGCATTAAACAGGAATCAATAAAGCACATGATCAATTAAGAAGCCTGCAAATAACCATAAGAAATCCTCTGTAACAGTGATAACAATTAATGATCTCTTCCTGAACTTCAAAGCAAACACATGCCTTAGTCATTCCTATAATCTTACACCCATTATTCACGCTCACACAGAAAAGCACGCTTTCATTTACCATGCTTAGACTACAGTTTTGTTACTTATCTGTCCACTAGCTTCTTTTGCATGCACTAGTAATGAAGTTCTGGGAGAAAAAAAATCTAAACATGCCTCCTCCACCCCAATTTAGCAAAGGCAAAACAAGTAATTCATTTGATGCTGCAAGATCTTGTATTAAAGGCAGTTGTTTTGCTACATTTCAAGTTACATGCTCTTAGCTGAAACATTTGAAAAAATGTTTGTACAAAGAAAATTTTGCACTATCTGCCCTGTATTCAAGAGCTTCTGAATGATGCTACAAAGATATATCACTTTCAAGAAGCACAAGCCTAACAAATCAGTTCAAAATGACAGAGCTTAGCCATACACACATACAAAGTAGTACCAGAAAACTATCTTACAAGAATAATAAAACTACAGGACTGAAGATAATTAAAAAAGCAGAGATGTCAGAGAATCTGACATCTGTAATCTCTGTACAGAGAATTAGTTCATAGAAGAAATACAATTAATATGAAATTGTACAGGTAACTGTACCATTAACACTGCCTTGCTGATTTCAGTTTCTACTCCTAAAGGTTCAACACAGACAACAAAAATGTGACCACACCATTTGCTACTAACAAAGCCACAAAGCCTAGCATGCAGATTATTCTAAACAAGAGCCAACAAAACTATTGTACCACACTAATCAGAAGATCAGATTTCAAAAAATCGTTTTGAGTAAACATATCAATTCCAATGTTCAATAACTTGGTAATCTCAGAAACAGAAATGCAATCTAGGTTTATTTGAAAAACTGAAAATACCCTCCTCAAAGGGTAGCAAAACATGTTTCTGACCTGGCTGCAATCCAACTTTAAACCAGAAGTATTCATATCTACAGACAAAGCAAATGGATAAGAAAAACAAGCAGTTACAAGAAACAAGCTTTTACTTTGTTCAAGAAATCATCACAGGAACATCTCTTCCAAATAGGAGAAATACACCAACACATACACAGGCATTTGCTACATTTGTGAAGTGCTGTCTCCAAACAATAAGTTTCTTGCAACAGTGAATCAAATGGTACTCTGTACCAGATTTCAGATCTTACCAACAAGCATGAAGAAGACAGGCAATATTGAATTCTAAAAATCACAGCTTACCTTTCTCTTTCTTCTTTCTTCATCATCTAGATGCTTTTCTTTTTCCTTCTCAGACTTTTTTTTCTTTTTTTTCTTCTTTTCTTTATGTCGTTCTCGCTCGTGATCTGATCGGTCATCATAGTAACTAGAATCATGCCCTGACCCAGAAAGTTCAGTCACTTCACTTCCTCCAACTTTAAGCACCAGCTTTAAAGGTTTTTCCAAAGGCTTATCCACATAATCTAAATGAAGAAAAAGTAAAACATTTCATAAATGCACATGGAAATGACAGCACAAGGTAATTATTGATGCTTCCTCTAGAAATGCTCTTTAAAATAATTTGCTGAAGGCTGAAAATATATGCAATGCATCTGAAGAGAAAAATAATACTTAAGACTGACAAATCAAAGTTAAGAAACAGTTGTTCTGCACATCTTACATCATGATTTTCCACAAACCGGTAGTACATAGGGAACTAATCTCTCGGTTTTCCCTGAAAACTTCTCAAGATTCTTGTCAGAGTAAGGCAAAACCAAGCATCAGTCAACCAATCCGTAACACACCAAGAACAGCCATTCGAACCACGAAGACGCCTGGTCTCAAAACACACCACAGCAGCTCCCCAGCACTCGCTCCACAATCCCCGTGCCCCTCCCGAGCCACCTTCGCGTGGACACAACAACAACCCACCTCCTTCAGACCACCACCCACTTCTCTCATTCCCGGTCGGCCAGGAACCCCACAACACCCAGGAACCCCTACAGGACAGCATCAGCGGTCTAGCACCGGGGCGCTCTCCCGTCCCCAGCGCCTCACGCACCCAGACAAGGGCCTTTCCCTCCCGGAGCTCTGGTCCAGCCCAGCCCACGAAGGGATGCCGGGTCCTGCCGCCAGTAGACGCATCCCCAGATACAAAGATAGAGCTTCCTCCTCCGCCCCCAGCTCTGTACAGCTCCCGGTTCTTACCGCTGTACGCGGTGGCGGAAGCCGAGCGCCATTCAGCCTTCTCTGCTTTGTGTTTCTTGTGCTTCTTCCCCATGGCAGAACCGGCCCCTCCAGGCGCGGCCTCCCCTTAGCCCCTCCACCGGAAGCACTCGGGACAGAAGAACTCCTTCCGCCTGTTGCGGAGGAAGATCCAGGTCATGGGGGTAGGGCGAGACTGCCGCTCGCCAGCCCGCCTTTTACGAAAGGGCGGTAGCGGTATTCCGGTGCTTCAGGTTCTCTTCGATCTTAACGGGGGTGTTTTCCGTTTTCTGCGCGGTGGAGGCGCAGCCCTTGCAGCAGTCAGAGTGCTGAGGAAGCAGAGGAGCTGCCCGGCCCCTCCGCTCCCCTGTCGGACCTGTCTTTGCCAGTTGCAGCGTGCCGTTCTTGAGGCCGTGTCTCGCGTGAGGTGATTTCCTGTCCCCACCGTGGAGGTCCGCGAGGGAAGGAGCGGGCCGGTGGTCCTCGCTGCCTGGCGTCGTGGTTTCCAGAGGGAGGAAGGGAAACGTCGGTCCCCGCGATGGGCGGCGTGCACGGAGACGGAGCTCGGCGTCTCCCGTGCCGGGAAGAACTGGCGGTGCCGTTGGCATATAACGGTTGCTGAAAGCCTGCTTCTCTTTGGTATTGCTTTCCCCCAGGAGCGAAGAAATGGATGAAGTCGCTGGGGAATTGAAGCAAGCGCTCCCAAATGTGTGTGACAACATTCAAGTACATGTGGAAGTTCTTCAGAAATCAAACAGGTCTCCAGTCGGAACTTTACTTGTTGTAGTTTGTGTCCTGTTGCATTTTGACCTTGTGCTGTGCACAGCACTCTGCTCTGCCTTCTCTGTACTCTCCCATACATTTCCACACAGGTGTTTCTTCCTACGGTTGAACAAACTCATTTTTCAGCTTCAACTTGTGTGTCATGAGATCCAGTCTCCTATTCAATTCATATTCTGCACTTTTGTACAGCAGAGCCTAAAACCACACAAGGTATTTCAGATGTGGTCTCACAAGTGGCCAGTAGACTGAAAGAATCTCTTGTCCTAACATTTGTGCACAGCCTAAAATAAAGTTGCCTCTTATTGTAGGAGCACACAACTTGCCACTTTGTCCACCAAGTACCCCTCTAGGCTTTTTTCTGCAAAGCTGCTTTTTATCTAGTTGGACTCTGGTCTCTACTGTTTACTTGGCAATAGATGGAGGGACAGGGTTTAGTGTTTGCTTTTGTTGAGCTTCAAGAGATTCTTGTCAAACCATATCTTCAACCTGCAGACCTCCCTTTGATTGGTAGCCCTGCTTTCTAGCATACTGAGAGTTTTCCCTGCTTTGATATTATCCATAAACTTGCTGCAGTTGCTTTTATTCCCATTGCCCATGGTATAAATGAAGATGTAGAAACAGTGTGGATCCCAATATTGCCAGCACTGCTCCACCTTTCCACACCTGATGTGCTGGCAGGTCTGCTTAGTCTTTATACTTCTAATCACAGCCTTTTGAGATGAACAGTTCAGCCACTTTGTCCATTATCTAGTTCTTAGCTTATCAATTTGGCTATGTGGATAATATGGGAGAGTGTATCAAATATCTTGCTAAGTCAAGGTGTAAAATATCCACTGCTCTCATTCTGTCAGAATTAAAAGACAAGGATCTGTGAATCCACACTGGGAATTCATCACCAAAATTGCAAAAGCAAGTTAAAGCCTTTCTGAAATCTTAAAATGGTGTTCCTTTTTTCTGTAGTTTTTGTCTCTTCTACTGGAATTCTCTATATAGCATGTCACCATCCTGAGATACAAGCAGTCCTTAGACATGAAAGCGTAATAGAGCTTCCGAGTTAAGTGTACCAACTTTAGTTGAGTGGTTTTGCTATGATTTTTTCTGTTTTTCCTAGTTGAAACAGAGTGGTTTATTTTGGGGGTTGTATGGGGTTGTTTTTTTTGTGAGATGGAAGCTATTTTCCATGTAGGCTTACTATATGAAATAAAGCACTTTTCTCTTACTTCATACTTTCTTATAAATGTCAATGCCTTAAATAATGTTGTTTCTTTCTTGTTAGTGCGGCCAAGAGAGAAGATATCAGGATGAGTGTATTGAAGCTGTTGAACAGACATAACATCGTGTTTGGTGATTACAAGTGGACAGAATTTGATGATGATTTCCTTAACAACAATGTGCAGTCTGTGTCAATTGTGGATACAGAGCTGAAACTGAAAGACAGACAGGTATTCACAGTCAGGAGTGTACAGCTCTGTTCATATGCCTGTGAACTAGTTGTAGGTAGTCTAGTGATAGCTAAAGGGCATAAACAAGACAAGGTTTCTAGCATGCTGTAGTATCTTTAGTAGCCAAAGTGGTATAACCAGGAAAAGGTGGCTACGGTTGTGGATCTACACCCCTAACTAAGATCTGAAACAGAAGTAGTAGGCTTCAAAGCTGGGTGCACCAAAGCTGTAACTTTTTCATGTTATCATTAGGTTTGAATGATAAATACAATGTATTAAAAGCCTTTCTATGTCTATTCTAGCCTATTGACTTGAGCAAAGGCAGTCTTTCTCTTCATATTTTTCATCTGAATGAAGAAGGACCAAGCTCTGAAAATCTGGAAGAAGAGAATGAGGATATCATTGCAGCTAATCACTGGGTGCTACCAGCAGGTACCTATATGGTATTTCTGGACGGTCTAGAGCAATTACAAGGAAAGAAAATCTTGGAAAGGCTAAAAGCCTTTGTTCTGCAATAGAACATGGCCTGCCTGTTACTGTCTTGTGCTTGGGGAAGTTGTATTCTGTGACTGGGAGAGGAAGTACAAATCTGAGCTTTAACTTAAAGAGAACTGTTCTGAGACATTTCTTGCTCTTTTGCATGTTGTGAAAAGCCTGTAACTATCCCTTACATTTCTCTTTGGGAAGAATTCAATCTGATGCTTTGACATCATTCCCATATTATTGTGGTTTATAATTGTTCAGTCTTTTACTGTTTTTTTTCCTTGCTGAAAGTTAGAAACTAGCAGCTAGAAATGATTGATACCCAAATCACAACTTGCTTTTTTTTTTTTTTTTTGTCCTGTACATGTTAATGTTAACCTGAATGATAAAATTTGGCTTAGAACTCTCCTCCCACCCCAACTTTTTGTATCTCTATATCTTGGGGAAATGTAGGTCCATCCCCTGTTGCAGGTGGAAAGAACGATAGTCTTTCCTTTCATGTTAAGAAATGAGGAAGACTAATTTTTCCTCACAATTATTTGAGGAAACAGAAGTTGTGCAACTGCTGAATTTGTTTGTTAGAAAGTAGTGTTTGCATTTTGAGAAAAATAACTTTTTTTTTCCCCATATATTTTAATTGCTTTCATATATTTGTTCTTAATCCTTAATTTCAGTTGAGAATAATTTAAAAACTGCTTTGTGCTGCAATGGTAGATTACAAGTTTCCAGATTGATTTATCCTAAACAGGTATATAATGTATTGCTTTTGCAGCTGAATTCCATGGCCTTTGGGAAAGCCTTATATATGAAACTGAAGTAAAATCACACGTAAGTTGAAAATGAATAACGATTAAAATTGCTTGAGGAGAAGAGTTGAAATGTAGCCTGTCTGAAGTTTGCTGCATCCCATGGACAGGTTATTTGGAAATCATCAGCTCAAAAAATCTCTATGTAATTTTTGATAGTTACATACTTCTTTGAGAAACACATAACAAAAGAAGTCAGAGCTGATGATTTGAGATTAAACATCATATCTAAGACATACATCAATATGTACTGCTGTAAAGTCAGCTTTGCAAAAACCTCAGTTTCCCAATGAAGCTGGGTTCAGTGGTGCTAATGCTACAAATTATAAATAATTTCTTCATATGCATTGGCTTATTTTACAGACATTGGAAGTTCAACAGCTAGATGTGTTTTGGTAGCAACTTGAAACATCTCTTTCACTTTTGCTTTAGACATATCAGCCTGTGTGAAAAAACTGTGGATGTTCTGTAGAGCACGGTAGAAATCTACTTCATTAAAATGCTGCATCTTGTTTTAAGGCTCATTAATTGCATGTTTTTCTAGAAGGGAAGAAGAAAATCAGTGGACAGAAATTACTTCAGAGAAGCTTAGAAAAAAAATTATGCAGCATTCTTTCAAATGGATTCTCTATTTCTCCATTCTGAAAGTCCCAAAAGATCTGCTGTCTTTGGTGGGGTTTTTTTTTTTTTTTTGTTTTGGTTTTTTTTTTTAATGATAAGGCAATGTTGGTGGCTTGCTGTTGCTAAGAGACATGTGTGTGTTACTATCAGCTGTACTTGCAGTCCTCCCGTTCTACTGACATTCGTTACCTTGGAGTAAACTAACCAAGGAAACTAAATAACTTAAAGCATTCAACTTATTGTGATGTGCTAATTTCCACCTGGTTTTGTCCCATTAATTGGTCCACTGTCACTATAGCTAATGGTCATCTAACAAAAGTGGTTATGACCATTATATCAAATGGTCATGTAACAGGCCAGGCAGAAGGTAATGGGAATTTAATTGTGTGTTTCTGACAGCAGCTAGGTAGTTCTAGCAGTAATGTCAGCCAGTACTGTTACTGTTCATACAAATCCACACTGAATGATTTGACTAGAGTGAGTTCGTTCCCACTTTAATGCTGGTAAGATATTCAGAAGAAACAAAACAGTCCCATGGGTTCGTTTTCTAGTTTGACGATTCTGTGCATTCATCAAAGGTTGCAATGATAACTACCAGTTTGCAGAACTGTAATAGTGGAATCTGAAATCTACTAATTGTGATGTAAAAACCACACGTAGTTCGGTTGCTTTTATGACAGCACTCAGTTTTTTGTGCTTGTTAAAAAAAATTACTTCTACCTGAAGTGTTTGGATACAAATAACTTATTAATTAGCTTGTTTATAATACCATAAATACAGTATTCTCACTTAAGACTTTATAACCATCTATAGTAAAGTAAAACATTACAATGATTGTACTTACTTCATTTATAAGGTAAACGTCAATTAACACATCCACATTTGTCTAATTTATGGAACTGCTTTCCAAATCATTTGTGAAATTACAAGACTGTTTTAATTAGACTTACTGATGTAGTAAATAATAAGTTAATTACTGTTGACTGTAAGTGTATGTTGTTAGAAAGAAGTTAGAAGAAGCAGCTTTTAATGCCTAAAATTAGAACTACTTAACTTCTGTAAAAGCAATTGTGATAAATGTTCATTCTTAAACCATTGAGCTAGCTGGGTATGGTTGGGTTTTACAGACTCTCTAGTGGTTGCTGTGAATTTTCAAAATGTCTGTGTTGATATAATAATTGAAAAACATGCTAGACGAAATTCAGGTTTTCTGCTGTTGTGTAATTGCTCCATCTTGCGCGTGAGGTACTTCAGGAATACTATTGTCCTACTAACATATAGAGATCAAAAGCATATTACAGGTAACAGGAACATAAAATAATATGGTATCGGGTGTTATTATAGGCAAAAAGTCAGTGTAGATTCACACCTGAGATTCATATGCATTTTGTTGAGAGGGTTCTCTACTTCCTAATTCTAGATAATTCTAAAATGAAGGAGCATCATTTTGAGAAGCAAGCATTCAGGGAAGTGCATGCAACTTCCCTTATTTGAAAGGATAAGCAATCTACAAAGTCCTAACAGTAGCTGATAAAAATGCTTCAATAGAAAGGAATTAAAATGTAACAGGAAATGCTTTGGTGGGTTGACTGCAACAAACTGAACAAATGTACAACATCTGAACAGGACCTGGAGTTTGAGTCTTTGACTCAGTGTTCTTGGGCAGTTTGTGCTTTAAAGACACACTTTAAAGACACATGGAAAATGAAAATACTTTCACTTTCTTAAAGCGTTTTGATTATTCATATAAAAGTTCTGGAAGTCCATTTGTGCCTAGTACATTCTACGTTTTTTTTCCTGAGAGCAGGAAGGAAATTGATTTCCAACCTTTGTGGAAAGAAAATTTGCCGATGACTAGAAGACATGACCCTATTTTTTTTTTTTCTTTGAGTATATAGTAGATATAATTAGAAGATTGCTTCTATTTGTGATTGTGTTTCTTGATATGTGTCTAATTTGCGTGTCTCTTTTTCTCCTTTCTAATCAGTTACTTGATTATGTGACGACGACACTACTATTCTCTGACAAAAATGTTGACAGCAACCTGATATCATGGAACAGAGTTGTTTTGCTGCACGGTAAAAACTGTCTGTTTTAAACCAGTAGATGAATTGGCCATCTGTTTATACTTTCCTTCTGGTAAAACTTGTATTTTTTGTAGTGTAGTGAATTTAGGTCATCCAAAAGAAGCAGAGAAGTATTCTCTCTAATACAGATTTAGATTAAATTTAATGTCAGAATCAAATCAATGTTCACATGTACTATGTTTTGCAGAAATTTAAATTCTAACATTTACAATGCAGGGACAGTAGCTGGGTGGTTTTGTTGTTTTTTTTTTTTTTGTTTCATTTTTATGTGATGGTGCTTTTTTTATAAAATGCAAAAAGTAGTGCAGATATTGAGGGCATTAGGAGCCATATATTTCTTACAGTTCTATTGCAGTATTAAAAATTTGTTAGTTATGGCTTGAAGAAAACTTTTGAGGAAACTGGGAAATCAGTCTGTATGTTATATTATTAACATGGTGTGCTATTGCCAAGTATAACTACTTTAGTTATTACTATTTCAATGAAGCCATAATCTTCAGTCAGTGCTAGTTTGCTGTGTAGATTATACCATAAACGAGATTAACTGAACCAATTTTCTTGCAAAATGCAGTTTGCTATTGATTAATTACAATTTTGTTGTCAAGGCTGGCATTCATGAATAAAACGGTCATAGTGGAAATATTTATTATGAGTGTTGATTACACTTAAGTTATAACTATAAGTTTAGAAGCTGCAGGATATTTCTGTTTGGAAAGTTACTTATTTCATACTGTTAACAATATATTTATGTTTTATTTAATTTTAGTAATGAGCTCATTATTGCAATTGCAAAGAAGTTAATGCTGGGTAATCCTCAACTGTTGCAGTGCAAAATACATTTATGCTAAAATGACAGTATTGGTTTTGAATGAAACTACTGTCATCTGGTTGATATTATCAGTTTGTTTAGCACCCACACATCATCTTCTATACATTCATTCTGTGTTTAACTATTGTCTATTAACTGTTGTCTATTTGGAGATAGTCTGTGTGGCTCTTCAGTAGTGTGTAAAAACAGATCCAAAAGCATACTTCCTAAGATTTTCTGTGTTGCCCCAAGGTAGACATTTCTAGGCAAGTGGACAGCTGATCAAACTAGGCATGATGTGTTATTGGTTTGCATGTTAGAAAAGTATGTTTCAGGAAGATACAAGCATAGCACTGATTTCTGAGATTACTGTTAATCTCAAGCCATGCTAGGGTGATACTCCTGAATTCTGTGGCTGTTGAGTACTTTAACTTTATGGTGTCTGCATACAAACTATTATGCTAACTATACTAATAATTGAAAATTACATGAATTCAAAGGTCAGCTCTAGGACTGCAGCTGAATAAGCAATCTTCTAAAACCACTCTAGTGTTCACAGTCATTGTCTTCTGTGTTTTTATTCTACAGTTACTGCTGTAGTGAAATAGAGTAGTTCAAAAGATGTTACATGTCATTAACAATCTGATGCAGATTCTGTGTAATTTATGGATTTGCTTTCAAACCAGGCCCTCCTGGAACTGGGAAAACCTCTCTCTGTAAAGCATTGGCTCAGAAGCTGACAATTCGACTGTCGTACAGGTGATAACTTTTGGAATTTTACTCACTTTAGTTTACTATTGTTAATTGTTCTTTTGCATTAGCCCAAAGATGTTGAATACTTGGTGTTAATGCTAACGTTCATAGTTCTTTGCTAGCCAGGTGAACTATAAATAAAATTGATTCTGATAGAGACTGGTTAGTATATTTTAATGTATTTTAAAATGTCTATTTATATCCAGGTATGTGAAACAAGTTCCAGTGGTGACAGAGTAATTTGGTTGTGCTCACCTTGTACATCAATGAATATTAAAGGACAAAGAATCAAGACTGTTGAGCCTGCTATTTGTATTTTCATGTTCAAGGAAGCCTGGTTTTAATAGGTGGTGATTTTTGTGACCAGTTTGTTTTGAACTGGGATTGTCTGAATGCCACAGTCCGCAGAGGTCAGTCTGTATATCAGACAAGTAATAAGTTAGCCTTAAACTTCATAGCACCTTAATAAATTTATATACATATATTTTAAAAGTTATATAAAATACTAGGTGTAATATGTAAATATTGGGGTGGATCTGACTGTAGGCCAAGCTGAATTTATGATAAACGTGGTCTACATAATGTCTGGCTGAGGTATTTTGTCCTAAAGTTATCCATGCAGAGCTAAGTAAACGAGCTTCTTGCTTTTATATGTGTTCTTGCTATACTGAACAAAGTCTTACCTGAACAGAAGAATGAAGCCATTAGCATGGTAACTGTAACTTAAACTATATTTAAATAGCACCTGTTCTAATGAAGGAATCCTGATAGCAATTTAATATAAAAAACCCTAGTAAGACATGTTTCTGGAAATGATAAACTTGAAACAGGTATTATGTTTTGAAAGGTAAATAGTTTAGGGACTAATTCCAGGGTCGAAATGGGGAGAGTGAGATATATGGAAGTTAATGAGCTTTATCACTGACTTTTATTTACAGTAGAGTTGATATTTCTTTTTTCCTTCATACTTTAGGTATAGGTATGGACAGTTAATTGAGATAAACAGCCATAGCCTTTTCTCTAAATGGTTTTCTGAGGTATGTATTGATGCAGCCAATTAAGTAGACTTTTAGAAATTACACTGTTTCTGTTGAGCTTGTTTAATAAAATAAGTATACATACCAGAGATTACTCAGAATAATTAATGTGTTTGAGAACACTTAAATAGAAGCTATATTGGAAAGTTACTTTAAAAAACAGGTATTTCAATCTTTAAATATGGTAAGGAATGGAAAGTTGTGTGATAAGGAAATAGTTAAACATATGCATATGGTTTCTTTTCTAGAGTGGCAAGCTTGTAACCAAGATGTTCCAGAAGATTCAAGAGTTAATTGATGACAAAGATGCTCTTGTATTTGTACTGATTGATGAGGTATGATTCTAATAGCATCGATGTACATAAAATTTAGCAGAAAGCAAATGGATGGGAGAGACCTGAGAGAATGCTCACTTTTAAAGAACAATAAAAGCATAGCTATGATTTTTTTGTAAGTTATGTAGCTGTGTAGAAGAGTGACTTTTAATTTTGGCTGGTGCAGATTTCAGAGATTTGTGAGGAAAGCAGTATGATTTAGCAGGCAAATTCCAGCTGAAAATAAATCTAAAACTTTCTAGGTGGAACTTTCTTTGCCGCTGTATGTTTACGAGTATTGTTTTAAACTTCAAAGCAGCCTAGGTTTGTATTAATTATGTTCTTACATATATTGCAAAGCTCTAAAAAGCATTATCATGATTCAGTTCATTGTCATTCTCTGCAGGCTTGCATATGTAAGCAACTTAGTAAATATGTACTTTTTTATCTTTATTATATTGGAGTTCCTATGGGGTAGCTAATTCTAAACTAAATTTATTCATTATTCTGTGTGTCTTGTTCCCCCTTTCCCTCCAACATTTAATTGAAATGACAAACAGCTTCATTCTCCAGTCAGGAATTCCACTCACTACAATTTACTTCCTTGACATTCCTTTCCCTTTCTTTGTACGTTCCTACTTAACAAAAATTTGGAAGGTGAAGTTTTAGGTACCAGACACAAGAATCTGAAGGTACATTGGATTATTTGCTTGCTGCCAGCAGTCCTAATGTGCCATCCTTTTTTTGGGGTTTGGTGGGGCTTGGTTGTTTTTTGCTTTTTTTTTTTTTTTGAGATATTTTTTCAGTCTCTCTGTTGGTTTGTTTTTTTGTAGGTGGAAAGCCTCACGGCAGCCCGTAGTGCTTTCAAGGCAGGCACAGAGCCTTCAGATGCTATTCGTGTGGTGAATGCTGTACTGACACAAATAGATCAGATTAAAAGGTAAACTCATATTATTGCAGCAGGAAAAGGTATTTGATTCCTGCTAAATCTTAATTCCTATTTAGAATACTAAACCCAATTGGTTAGCGAACTATTCTTTGTTAATCTTGCTAAATGTGAAAAGAAATAGGAGTAATCCAACAGAATATTTTGCATGTAACTGAGTGAACAATCAAATCAGATAGTATGCTTCCTTTAAAGCTAGGGAGAGATAAAGGCCAGATAGCCATGATATCTGCTTGGAGAGATGAATAAGATCAGTGGAGAATTCTTTCATAATTTAGAGCGGCTGGATGTCATTGCAGCAGCTTTGTCAAAGCAGACTTGCACAACAAGTGGCTTAGAAGCAATTGTTAATGATGCTTGGTCTGCTTTGTGTGCTGGATTTAGTGCAGCCTACCATCTTTTGTTTTATTCCTGCCACTTTACTCCCCTTTTTTGCACACACTTGGCTGTGTTCACAGAAAGAAAAGTGCCACATATTTGACCCTGTCTTGCTGCTAATTAAAGGTAAGTGGCTTAATCATACATAAAAGTTCACAGGCTTAATCTAAAAATAGCTGTGGTTAAGAATATTCTTTCAATATTTGAGCAAGGAGGTAGGTCAGAAACTGTGCCAGTAGCCTCTAGATAGTTATGTATAATACTTCTAAGACAGGGTTAGGGAAAACTATGTACACTTGAGAAACTGCGCACTTGAGAAACAGCTGAAAGAAAGAGTATGCATTGAAATAGATTGATGATTACTGACCAAGAGCTTCAGAAGTAGTGGTGTAAGTAGTGGCTGACAAGTGATGTGACTGCTTATTGCGTGAAAGGGCTTGAGTCTGAAGAAGGAATGTACCAATTTGCCAGTCACAAAGGGGATAATTATTGTACATGTGACCTAAAAGTCTGCTTTTATCTTGAAGGTATCCCAATGTAGTTATCCTGACTACTTCAAATATTACGGAGAAAATTGACATGGCCTTTGTAGACAGGGCTGACATAAAGCAATACATTGGACCTCCATCCACTGCAGCAATATTTAGAATATATCTTTCTTGCTTGGAAGAACTGATGAAGGTAATATTTTGAAAGCAAGACTCTGAAATGTACTATTTTAAGAAACTTGACATTTTAATCATACTTCCTAAATAACAAAAATGCACAAAATTCATTCCTTCTCTATATTTCTACTCTTACTGTACAAGTTAATTTTAAATGTATTTAAGTTTTTCGTACAACAGTGTATAATTCTTCTTTCTAGTGTCAGATAATATATCCTCGACAGCAGCTCCTGACACTCAGAGAGCTAGAGATGATAGGCTTTGTAGAAAATAATGTGTCAAGGTTAAGCCTTGTACTAAAAGAAATCTCGAGGTAAGATTCTGAAATTCTACTTTTTATTTTTTGTAATATGTACATATATATATGACTTGTGGAATGATGTATTAAAGTAGTTGTATACAACTAGAGTTCTGAGACATCTCCTTTTTTTTCTGGTAAAGTTACCACAAAACCTTTCAGGGGACAAAAAGTAGAAGTAATCAGAATTTACCAACATTTCTTAGGCTCAGGTCTAGCTTGGCTTAGTATTCCTCTAGTTTCTGCTGTGCCCTTTGAAGTCCTCTTGACAAATTGCTAGCTGGATTAGTGAGATGCCTTGGGTTCCAGTGGATATTGTGAATTGTAATGCAGTTTAGCATAAATAGCATTGGCCTTACTTCTTCCTAAGAGAGTGTCTTGGAATGCCTTGCTGCAATCTACTAAGTCAGTTTTTAGCATCAAGATGTAAGTGGACAGAAGCAAAGGTGAAACGAGCAAAGTGTAAATGGAGAGTGTTGTGGTTTTCTGAGTAAGCTAGTAGAGCAAAATAGTCTTTCACTTCAGCATAAGAATTCTTGAAACAATAAAAATTATATTTGCAATATCAAACAATGTATTTTTCGAAGGTGCTAGTTTCTATGGTAGAAAATAAAGTAACATACATGAAGTCAGGAAAGTTTGTTTCCTTCTGCTTTATGCAATCTTAACCAGTGAGGAGTGGAGTAAAAGCAAGAAAGTTTTCTCAGGCATAGGAGTTTGGGTTCTACATATACAGAGAGGTACTTGGAGGAGATGGGAACATATATTAAGTAGGTGAGGTAAAGGAAGCAGTGTGTAAATGGTGGGAAGAAGAGATAATGAGTAGCTGGGAGGTGCAGCCTTCAAAACAAAATTTTCGAGTCCTTCCAAGGGTATATGGAAAGGTATGCCTGTGTACCATTTCAGTGTAGACATTCCTCCAAATTCATGAGATACAGCACAGTGATGTGAAGGGCAGGATGTAAGCGTTGGCAGGCAAACGCGACTGCTATTTCTATACTCTTGCTTGCTTTTCCGTAGTGTATAGCTTCCCATAGGCTGAAATTGTCTGCAAGTGACATGCTGAATTTTGATTTGAGTTTTTTAGAGCAACTTATGGGAGAAAAACAGAAGACACTTCTTTTAAGAGTGGATATTTAACATTTAAGCAGTACTTGTTTCTGTTTTACAATAGAAGAAGTGAAGGTCTTAGTGGCCGGGTCCTGAGAAAACTTCCGTTCCTAGCACATGCACTTTATATTCAAGTAAGTTTATTGTATTAATTATATTTTAGTTTGGTTTTGGACAGGTGGGAAGACATTTGGACACTGCATGAAGTAAAAGATTTGGCCTACACCCCCCTTTTAAGCTAAATTGCACTGTTTCTGAAGATTTGTGGACTGAAAGAACTTTGTGCTGCCCATAATTTAAAATGAAATTGAAGAAGACGTGTGGGATTGACCTGTCCAACAGCATTCTCTTTTAATTAAATGTTATGACAGAACATTGGTATTGGTTCTCTGATAATGTCTTGCTGGAACAAAACCCTCTGCCACTTTATAAATTATATTAATTTGTTAAAACCTTTTTTGAAGCAAATCCACAGTAATAGCAATTGACTTTGCATAGCGTGACTTTGACTTTGCTGTGTTAGCTGGTTTAAAATAAACCTAGAGTTTTATGTTTTGTAGCATTTTGAAGATTTTGTTACATGGAAGTCAAATATTTCTCTTTTAAAAACTGTGATTTGTATGTAAAATTTTATGTATACCTGTTGCGGTAGCATGTCTAACACGATGTTCTCTTATCTTCAGTCCCCCAGTGTTACAATGACAACGTTTCTTCAAGCTCTTTCACTTGCAGTAGACAAACAATTTGAAGAAAGAAGCAAACTTGCAGACTGTGTGTGATACTCTCCTGTTTTGTAGCTGTCTGTATTGTTAACACTGAGACATACAGTCTATGTGACTGCTATGCACCTGTTTGTAAACACCTTAAAAACCCTGCAATGTCTGATCTAGTTTTTCAAAACTTTCATTAATAAACAATTAAGAAATTTACAGCATATTTTTCAAAAGCTTTATTTCAAATGCCAATAAGGAGGATGTAAAACAAAATTCTTGTTAAAACTCAGTTTTCATCTTTTGCAGTTATTAGAATTGGTCAGACTTCTGTTCCTTGTTTCTTAATCACTAACTTTATATCCATGCATCAGTTTTTATACTTCTGGGTTTTTTTTATATTTTTAACAGAAATAAATACTCAGGTTTTGGATCTGATACTTCTGCCATAAATGCACTCTTTGTTATTTCTTCTGAAATCAAAAGCATGAAACTGGGAAGCATTTGAAGTTCTCAGTGATGACCCAGACCTTTTATAGTGACAACTCTCTATCTTGAAATTTAATATGAACCATTACTTTTAAAATTTCATTACATTCAAAAGTTTTGAATCAAGAGATCACTTAATTGTATTTTGTAATACCACTTCTTTGTGCATTGCACTGGCATGAACCAGAGTGGACCATGTTTTCTGGCAGAAGAGTACATTGTGTAAGAAAGGTTCTTTAAAATGCATGAAATGTTTTATTTTATAAACATGACATAGAAATAACAAATAATCTGTGGAGAAAAATATTTTGTAGTGCAAAAGCCAGGAAATGTATGCATCCAGTTCCTAAAAGGAACAGAGTCAACTTTTACATGATACATACATAACCTATATAATATTGGTTACAAAATTGTAAACTCTTCTTTTTCTTTTGTGTTTACAAGTATTTAATCTGCAGTCAGATAAAAGAATCAAATGTTAGGAGAGTTTCCAGATTAGAAGGTTATTTTTTCTTAAATGAAGATAAAATAGTGAATTTAAGTTAATGATATCCAGTTAATACATGCCTCCTAGCTAGTGATATTGAGAATAATTTAATGATAGTCTATTTTCTTCTTTTTATCTTTTAAATCATTGTTATACTGTACATTCGTGAGATGATTTTTTCATGAGCTATTTTTATTGATGAACACTAGGTGATGATTGATGAACACTAGATGATTTTATTGATGAACACATTAAGAAATTGCACAGAACTTGTCAAATGCTAGTACATTTTTATTATGGCATCTGTGTAAAGAAAGCCTCTTTGTTAAGCCTAAGTGTCTGTTCATTATACTTAAAAAAAAAATAATTATTCCCTATCCATTACCCCCAACCCCTCCTCCCATTCGGTCATTTGCAATTGTGTTTTCTATTTTTTCCACAATCACTATTTTGTAAATACTGGCACATATAAGGAACCCATAAGAGCCAGATGTAGAAAGACTAGTGAGAGGAAAATTTTTATACAGGCTTTAATCCATACTGGATTTGTGGCTTTTAAAATAAAGACATTTAGAGATTTAAGCATTCATTACAGGTGTACATTATTATGTGTGCCTGTGTCAATCCATATAATAGATACTGGAGTACTTCCATGGTAATGCAAAAAGCATGGAGTTATCTTCTTGTCTGGATTTGAAGTTCTTTAAGAACTATAGAGGCCACATATGTTGCCAGTTCTTGTGTGTGTTTCGTTGAGGGTAGATAAATTTCCTCTGCTTTGAAAGCAGACTTTACTAGCACTGCTTGTTTGGTCTTTTCTGTAGACCCATAGATTATACGAAGGCTATAAAACACTGTGAAGACCAGCTCTTCCTGTTACACCTCCCCTCTTCATTCCTTGACCTGAGATGATGTCATTTTCCTCAGCCATGTAGTTTGCCTTTTTCTTAGCATTTCATAGATATTCTAAGTATTTCTTACTAAATCTAGGACACACTAGTATTCTGAGAATTGAGCAGAATTTAGAGACCATTTTTAGTATGTGTGATTTTGCCAATACATGGATTTGTGCTATGGCTGGCAATAGTATAATATTTTAAGATCCTAGTTAAGTAATTCTGATAAGCAGTTTATTTTAGGTGGTAATTCCAGAAAGAAAACTCACACAATGAGGGAGGCTTATTTCTGTTTTCCAATTGTGTGGAGCCTTTTTGCAACCTAGGAATTAGGCCATTCACCTGGGAGAGGATGCTTGGCAGTTTCTAGACTGAACTGTTTCTACCTTGTATTTAATGACCATCTATTCTGAAGCATGCACATTTTCTGCAGAACAGAAAGAGATGGTCATATAAGCCCCCATGAAATCTTATTTAGTTTAGTTTTGGTTTGGTTTTTTTTGTTGTTGTTTTTTTGGGGGGGGTTTGTTTTTTTTTTTCCAAACAGATAATTTTATTTTAACGAAGGCAGACAAAGAGTGCTTGTACTCTGCTTGGATTGCCTTGTGAATTTTCAGGACTGCTGTAAGGAAGGATGCATTGGATATGAAGAGTCCTTATAGTAACCTCCCTGTCAACGCAAGTGTATCACATGCTCAAATGCAGTAACCATGGCTGTCTTTTCATGGGAGACTCAGTGGCTATGCATTAATCCTCTCTTTTCTATTCGTGTTCACTTGATGGTTATATGAAGGAAATAGGCCTTTTTCCCAGCTACAATTCCAGAACAGTTGTTTTGATTTTCAAACTTAACCATATTAAAACAACCATCTTTTAGCACAAAAAGGCCCTTTTACTTTGCTAAGAGATTGCTTCTAATTCTGCTCAAAACCACTAGATGGCGAGCATGAATCCTTAAATTTTATCAAGTCATGTGAGAATGAGAATGCTGACTGGAAGTCTCTAAAGCCCTGATGGACAAGATAACTTTGCTGCAGTAAAAATCCCTCTTCAAAATGTAATATTAGCTGTAATGTAATGTAACGCCATAGAATTTTTCTGCTTAGGCTTACTGGAAGAGAGGTTCTGGGACATAAAATGTTTTGCCAAATAAAAATAAGCATTAGCAGAATTTGATCCAAAGAAGAAAAAGTGAATTTCCCTAGCTATGCAGAAGTTATTTTGTACTCTAGTTTAACCATCTCATCTGCTGGGTGGTGGTTTAGAAAAATATCTGATATCTAGGTCACTATAGGCATACATGGTGAAATTCTGAGCCTGGTGAAGGCAAAGGCTTTCAGCATAGTGAGTGGAATGTAGGATTTTATAACAGCTAAGTAATCTTGAAATAGTGAAATAAATTATGCTTTTGTTCCTTGCAAAAGGAAAACATAGACCCTTTGCCAAGCTGATCACTGCTTATTTTGAGGTATTTCTGTGAGTAACATTTTTCAAAGCAGCTAGAAGTGTTTTTTTCTGATCCAGATCCTATGACACGATTTTTAGGGGGAGAGGAGGTTGAAGAGGGAAGACTTTTATTACCCAATTTATTCACTGGAAAATATGCAAAGAAAGACAATGATTTTCTTAAAATTAATCTCAAAGGTTAAATAATTGTCTAAAACTGGACCTCAAATGCAAGGTCCTGCACCTGGGTTGGGGCAATCCCAAGCACAAACACAGGCTGGGGGAGACTAGATTGAGAGCAGCCCTGAGGAGAAGGACTTGGGGGTGTTGGACCATGAGAAGCTCACCATGACCCGCCAGTGTGCGCCTGCAGCACAGAAAACAACCATGTCCTGGGCTGCATCACCAGCAGCGTGACCAGCAGGTCGAAGGAGGGGATTCTCCCCCTCCACTCTTGTGAGAACCCCCCCTGCAGTCCTGCATCCAGCTCTGGGGCCCCAACATTAGAAGGACATGGAACAATTGGAGAGTGTCCAGAAGAGGGTCACAAAGATGCTCCAAGGGCTGGAGCACCTCTGCTATAAAGACAGGCTGAGAGAGTTTGGCTTGTTCAGCTTGAATAGGAGAAGGCTCAGGGCAGACATTAGAGCAGCTTCCAGTGCCTAAAAGGGCCTCCAGTAAAGCTGGAGGAAGGGCTTTTGACAAGGGTAAGTAGTGATAAGACAAGGGGAATGGTTTTAAGCTGAAAGAAGGTAGATTTAATTAGATATTAGGAAAAAAGTACTAATTTTGAGGGTGGTGAGTCCCTGGAACCAGATGCCCAGAGAAGCTGTGGCTGCCCCATCCCTGGCAGTGTTCAAGGCCAGGTTAGATGGGGATTGGAGCAACCTGGTCTAGTGGAAGGTGCCCTGCCCATGGCAGGGAGGTTGGAATCACATGATTTTTAATGTTCCTTCCAACCCTAACCATTCTATGATTATATGATTCTATAACCTGTGGAAATACACAATTAATTTCAAATGATCCTACTTTCATGGCTCATTGTCAATGCAGTGTTATAGTTTTAGAAAGAGTTGAGAACCCAGGGTAGGAAAGCCAAGGCCAGGCACTGAGAACAATATGATGATTTTAGAGCAAGTTTCTAGAAATCAGAAGAGGATTTGTGTTGATCTAATTTATTTGTGTGTTATGTATGTGTTCGTAAGAGTTGAGAAGGATAAAGGTGAGGTGCTCTGCTAAAAGTCTCAGGTAATTTGACAAAGAATGAGGACGTAGATGCATTTTAAATCAGGCCTCTGGGGATGTACGTCAAAACTACTGGGTCTGAAATAAAATAGTTTTGTCTACAAATTTTAATGATGGTACATTGAAATCTCTAAGGATCAGCTCAGACTTTAAATGAAAGATAATATTGATTCTATGATTCTATGATTGTTGAAGAAGTTAATTAAAAAAGTATTTCTTTGCTCATAATCGTAGAATCATAGAATCATAGAATAGTTAGGGTTGGAAAGAATCTTAAGATCATCTAGTTCCAACCCCCCTGCCATGAGCATAATGAGCCTTTATTAGAACAATGATCGAAGGTCCAGTGAAGTCTTCAGGCTAGACTTGAGTAAATAAAAGCATTGTATATAAAGCCATGGTGTTCTGTCCGTTAAGTAGTACAAACATATACTTTGGAATAATTCTCTAATAAAAATTTCATGCAAATCATAATACTTCCTTTTGTTTTTATCATATATTCTGTGCCATGTAAAGAAATCCATTACTTGTATCTTTGCCCTGACATCCTATGAATTAATTTCTGGACAAGTTGCTTGCTTTTTAGTCACCCCAGTTTTCTTACTTGTGATTTTAAATTCATCTCTCCTCTGAAAGTGTGTTCAAAGGATAGACTAGTCAATTTTTGCTTATATTTCATTTGTCTGCTAAGTCATTCAGGGCATCAGAGAGGTCTGTGCTGCTCTTGTCTGCTTCCACAGAAAGACAGGACTTAGGATGCTTGGTGTTATGATTTCTTTACAGAATTTCTAGCACAGATTGTCATTACCATGTATTGTCCTTCACTAGTCAGGCTGCCATATAGTGTCTCCTCTGTGCTGCTGCCAAGATAAACTCTCTGGGAAGAAGTTTCCAACTTTTTACCATCTCTATATGAGTTTGTAGGGGGAAATAGCATTTCCAGTGGAATGTGCAAACTTGAGTACAATGGTAGTAGTCATAGCAAAATACCTTTTACATTGCTATAGATCAAATTAAACTGAAAAGCAGAACGTAATCTGTTTTCTACTTCTTCATGGGTTCTTGAGGCACTAACATAGTAAGTAGAGGTTGGATAGAGCATGTTTTCTCATAACCAGTTGCTGGTTTGACCTACCATGCTTGTGTCCTGGGTTCAGCTACAGCAGTCATTTTGTCTCCTTCTTAGTAGGCTTGAAACGAGAAACATGATTAAACGAGTTCCCCCAGCCAGTGCCATAGGAGAGAGTGTCCTTTTTGTTGCTGCTAGTCTCAAAGTAGCCAAGTAGTTTAAAGTTCAGCTTATAATGAAGGGCTGAAAATAGGCAAAAAGCATCTAAACGGGTAAAATCCAAAGCTTAGATTCTTCTAAATAGCATAAAATTCCAGAAAGTAATTTCAAAGTCCAGCCCATCAACAACAACAACAACAAAAAAAAAACAACC
>NW_009943068.1:21555-101434 GCF_000696875.1 Nestor notabilis | reverse complement strand
ATATATATATATATATATAATGCAATAGTACCATACAAACAATTAATTTGTATTTTTTCAGCCATACATCTGAAAATACTTTACAAAAGAAGAAAAAGAAAAGGAAATATCAACCCTACATTACATAAGGAAGAAAGGTATGCATACATAGATTAAAGCACTTTGGGTAATATTATGCTGAAATGTCAGGCAAAGTCTCGGAACAAAAAATTATTGAAGAGACCATAGAAAATAGTATCTGTAATAGCTGGGGAACTTGACCCAGTAACTCATGCAAGGTTTTCCTACAATGGTTTCCTATAATCATATTGTTCAGGCCTAGAGAGTTGATTCTGGTGTCCTATCTACAGGCCTGTACTAGAGTAGAAGACTGCAGAAGTTATCCATTTACTAGTAAGAACAGACTCATTCAGACACCACTCTTAGGTCTTTTACAGTCATAGGGATGTCCAGGGGACAGTTAATTCCTCCTCAGTTAGGCATCTATTTTAGGATAGGATGATCTCTCTCTAGAAACATCTATCTCTTTCTCTCAACTATAAAGAGGATTTTAAGTACTAGCTATGACTATCCACCTAACTTTTCTGTTGCTGCAATTCAGCATTATGACAGTCCCACTTTGCATGTCTGTAGACATCTATCCATAATGTAAAACCATATCAGCAGTGACATGTATGACAGTACGTTGCCCAAAGCTGACAAACAGCACAGGAAGGAATAAAAGAGGAAGCACTAAGCTTGGTGTACTTCTAGTGTTACATGTGATCTTGAGAAGGAACTTAATGAAGTAAACCTCTGTATTTTGAAGTGCATATATTACATATATTTGTTGGACAGTAAGAGCGATCTCAAGCAATTCTGGGAGCGGAATACTGGTTTTACTCTGGAAATAAGACATCCAAATAAAGCCATTGCAAAAGAGCCCTCTGAGTATAAGCAATCCAGAACACATGTGGGGTTTTCCCACTCAACATGGAAGTGATCAGACCACAGTCTGCCTGACTAAAAAGCACTTTCCTCAGCAGAAAGGAAGTCCTCACTAGCAAGTGGCAGGCAGCAAAAGGAACAATCGACAGTTCTCATAATCCCAGATTATCACAGCTAACCATTTCTGCAGCAGTCAAAGAATCATTGATGGATGGACTTTATATCAAGGGTTAAATGAAGTCTCATTTTACTTTCAGAAAAGAAACAGTCTTTGGGCTGCCCTGGGTAGCCCATACAATGTATTTCTTAGACCATCATGAGGTGGCATAAGATAGTTACGAACTGGATCTTGAGCTTGTCATTGCGCCTCAAAGAGAAAGCACAAAAAGAAAAGAAGGAAGGCTAGTATAAAGTAACAACTAGAGTAGAAGCTTTTTCCCCCATTCATTCCCATTACTTCTCTTGCATGCAGTTATTTCTAATTCACATCAGTTTTATTTAATTTTTGGTTTGAAAGAAGAGAGTCAGGTTATTCTCATTTATAGCTAGCTTAAGTTTTCACCTCTTTATAGAGGTACTGTGACTACAGTGAAGTCACATGAGATTTAGCTTTGAAGTTAGCTTTTACAGGTGAGTGACAGGATACTGCACAGGGGCATGTAGGCTGACTTAACCTGCTTCTCAGGTATACACTAAATTTTAGGCTGTCAGTTCTCATGGATGAGGATGGATTACTTTGGAGAAAGAGAGAAAGACTGGATTACAGAAGACATCAAGTAACAGCTACGGTTGACCAGAGGGTCCCATTTGTGCTATTCTGTAACAGAAAAAGCTAAGGCTAAGCAAATAAAAAAAGCAACTGATTTTAAACAAATAAATGGCAATATTTTATACTTTGTGAAATCTACTGCTGTATTACCATGGCTAATTGAATAATAAGCATCCTTGGGAGGATTAGGTGTTTTCATAAACAGTGTTTGCAGGGACTTTAGCTGGGATAATCTTGTAAGGCAGTCAATTCTCATGCTCTGGGAATCAACATCCAGGGACAGAATCCAAGAGAAATATAGCACACACATGCAAAAATCAGTGAGCAGATGCACTGGGCAGGTAACAGTGTACTTTAAAACCTCTTGCCCATTTCATGGTCTCAGCTACTGTCTGCTAGGCCTGTCAATCAAATTAATGCCTCCCATTCTCCCAGGGAAGAGCTTCACCCTCTTTGCACTTTGCAAATCTGCTGGATATAGGAAGGGTACACCCTATTCAAAGGAGCAGGGATGTTTCAGGGCCCCTAGCATTTGCGGGCCTCAGAAAAGCAATTCCATTTGATTGAGTGTATATCTGTAGATAAGATTTGTATTCAGCTGACATTACAATAAACAAGAGGTGGAAGCACTGAAGAAGCAGCGAGGAGTTGTGGAAAGTTAAGAGACCTGCATAACGAAGGAGAAAGACACTGTGGTGAGATGTGATGTCATGGCAAGAGAGGGGAGAAAAAAACAAAACCAAAAGATACAAGCTGAGACAGAAAAGGTTAAATCAGAGCCTTGGCAGTCTAACAACATTACTGCGAATTCTTTGCGGGGAGAGAGCTGTCACTGACAGCACTTAAACGCTTCACAGCAGAGCAGCTTCAGAAAGCACAGCAGAGGTCATTCAGAAGTGCTCCATATCTCAGAAAGCTTTTTTTAATTTACAAGAAAAAAAAGAGTTTGACATGAATGGTTCTTCTTTGATTTGTTTTCCAGGTCTGAAGATAAAGACAACACAGGAAAGCCTGGAAAGCATGTGTGAGCTCTTCTTTTTCACAGAAGCTTGAACAGCACAGCAAGCATCTCGGCTTTAGCGAGAGGACCACACAGGTGTGCCACTCAAGGTGTATTTTAATAAGAAACATTGCACTCCTGGGTAGGGAAATAATTAGGCTCGCCTGACTATCTTTTTTAAAGAGAATGAAATTCCTCAGAAGCTGTAAGATTTTAGCCTGATACAGAAGGAGCAATGAATAAACCATTCTCATGAGATGCCAACATAGAGTGTGAGATCTCAGCATACGAGGTCAAAGCCAGAGATCATTTTAATGAAAACTCTTGACAACTAATGAAAATCTTTCACTGGTTCAAGAAGGACTTCAAAGTGGCAGAACTGTCACAGAAGGAATAGAAGACCCAGAAATAAGTTATTAAGTCTAGGGAAAAAGGATATTCTGCTGAAGCAAGTACTGTATCCCATTGAATGCTTTGGATACACGTCTCCATTTTTTACTACAGAATGTAATGTCATGTAGAGAAACTTCAATAAAGCATTCCAAGGGCATTGAAAAGCCTTGCCATATTAAGAAATAACCTCATTTATAAAAAATAGCCTCATTTATAAAGAGCTTAGACTGTCATGATTTTTTACTCTCGTGGCAATGGTTGAAGATGTCAGCATCCCCAGCTGTCCTCCTCACCCATCAGCCAGAGGTTATTGTCCCTGTAGCAAGGGCAATGATGATCGTGTGTCCATTCCTCCCCAGCTTCATTTCAGGAACCAGCGTGCAGGGTAACCTGCTCATCTAAAGGGGATAAAACACTGTGACCTACAACAACTCAGGCACAAGCGTATGTTCTCTACCAAGAGGCAGCTTAAAGAGGTGATCAGAGACATGTGAATGATGACCTACTAAATGACAAAATTCAGTAAGGAAAGTCTTCAAGTCCTGAGCACTGAAGCTTTGTTGTCTCTGATCCTGCCACTGAAGTTGGCCACTTGCATCGTCTGTTTACTTGTGCCAATCTGAATCCCAGCTACCTCTGAAGACAGCTGCAGTATAACCTTGTAACAATCAAGTTAATAGGGGGTCACGTGTGAACCAGTTCATCTGAGATAATATTCTCTGCTTCTCAATAAGCAATGTGACAAGTTAATAAGGAGAATGTTTTCCTCTGCCTAAACCGAGTTAATTTAGAGCTAGTTTGGACATTGCTTCACTGTTGTCCACACCCACCTGTCTTTCCTTGACAGAAAAAAAATAAGAAAAAAATTAAGCCACCTACTGTCTCTGTCGATGAGAACAGCTTGCACTTGTTAACAAGCGACACAAAGTACCGCCAAGGAATGCAAATGGGTACACATAATTTTGCATGTCAGAAGGGGCCATTGCTGAGGTAATACTGTTAAGATCATCTGACTATTCAACAACCTTTTCTTAAATATATGATTTAGGGGTGTCCTGATGCAATGAAAACTTGGTTAATTATATCCTTCTCCTGCATGTTTTTGCTTGTTGCTTCACGGCCACGTTGCCAACTACTGCTGATTCAGCTACACATTATTAAACAATAATTAGGTGCTAACCTACAATTAGCTGTATTTCTGTGATGAAAAAACCAATCCTTACATACAGTTTGTAAGGTGCTTCAGAAAGAAATTTTGTTAATGCCTGTTTTCATTACTATCAGCATGCCCACAGTGCTCCAGCATGTGCCACATGGTCCATCCCAGAGACTGAAGCCTTCAGTTGAGGCATTTGAAATCCACCCATTTACCTTACTACAGAACAAACAATCACAGCTTTATATAGCAAGATTTGGCTGAAGGGATTGCTTTACACAACGCTCTCTACTTGGAATTATGTCAAAGGTATCAACTGAATTGCAAGTTTCCCCAAATTACACACATTTAGGAAAGCAAATTCTGTGTCTAGAACTAGGGATGGCTAAACTCCTGCATACATTCTGATGCCAAAGAAGGTCAATCAAGTTAAAATTGGCTTTCTGATGCTGCCATGCAGGTTGCAGCCCAAACTTCACTGCTCTCTGCAAATGAAAACCAAGCCAGATGCGTTAAAATAGAGATGAAACGGCACCTGGAACGACATGGCCTGGTTAAATGAGCAATCACTACAAGCAGTGACCAGAAAAAGCAGTCCCACTACAGACACCATACCACAGTTATAGGACAGTTCACAATTAACTTCTCCATATTTCTTCCAGGATCTATGTTCAAATTCCAGTAGCAAGAGATTCAGTGATGTGAATTTTCTGTTGAAGCATTGCTTGGTGTTACCAGAAGGAACAGCCATTTTCACAAATACAGCTTCCCTCCTATTATTCTATAGTTTTTAGAATGGGCTACCAGATTTTCTTGCATGAAGCTTTTCAGTCAAGAAAGGTTGTTTCTAGGAACAGGCAGCATGGCCATTCATGGTCACTGATATTTTTGACAATTTTGAAGACAAAACTCATATGGTTTTTACTGTCATTTTTATATGCACATGTCAAAAAAGTCAGAAAACTTTATTTTCCAGACCACACATTTTCATGCAAGTAAAATTGAAAAAATAATCCACGAGTGACAAAAAATAATTAAACAAAATAAGTTATTAATTCAGTTCCACTTTTGCAAAATAAAAACCAGCCCTCCCTTTTTGGCAGAAAGTACATATCTTTTTCTTTTAAAAGGTCTTCCTGGACAGCAAAAGGGAAGAAAAATGACAGGGGTCTGGACTATTTTTTTATTAGAAGTCTTTGTCTTCTACAGATGAGTTTGCACAAGACTGCCAAATAATGCCGTGACTTGCTGTCCTGGGTTCAGCTACAGCAGTCATTTTTTCTCCTTCTTAGTAGCTGGTGCAGTGCTGTGGTTTTGACTTTCAGTCTTGGAACAACGCTGATAACACCGATGTTTTTAGTTGTTGCTAAGTAATGTTTACTCTGACCAAGGACTTTCTCAGTCTCATGCTTTGCCAGAGAGGAGGGGAAGCCAGGAGGAAGCAGAGACAGGACACCTGACCCAAACTGGCCAAAGGGCTATTCCATACCACAGCACGTCATGCCCAGTATAGAAGCTGGGGGGAGTTACCCGGAAGGCCCAGATCGCTGCTCGGGTCGGGCTGGGTATCGGTCGGCGGGTGATGAGCGGTTGTGTCCTTTTCCCTTGTTATTCCTCTTATCATTATTATTGGTAGCAGCAGTGGTTTGTATTATACCTCAGTTACTGGAGAGCTGTTATCTCAACCCGTGGGAGTTACTTTCCTTCGATTCTCCTCCCCATCCCTCTGGGAGTGGGGGGAGGAAGGAAAAGGGGGGGAGTAAGCGAGCGGCTGCGTGGTTCCAAGTTGCCGGCTGGGCTTAAACCACGACACTTGCAATATGATGAAGTTATGATTTAGCTATAATTTAAAAATCCATGTAATTATACACTAAAAGTTATTAGTTATATAAATAAAATATACTGATAGTAGGAGAGGATTTCTGGCTCAAAGAAATATAATTAACAAGTGGATTTCTGATTTCTAGGTAAAATACATAAGTATTTTAAGTTAATAATTCACTGTTTCTCCCCACATCCTTAGTCTGAATTTATGGACCACGGCAGTAGGTGGGCGTCTGAGCTGAAAAGCTCTCAGATACCAAGGAAATTCATGGGATAGATACTGCAAATGTAACTTGCCAGATGGAGCCTAGCTGTACCTATGGATAATAGTAATGACTCCTCTTGTCTTCTCTGTAATGTCCTATTGGAAAAAATGGGGTACAACATTGCCTAACCACTGTCATTTTTCATTGCCACCACGGAAGTTGCCTGTCAGCTTTAGAAGGGAGGAACAGCTAACAACAGAAAAAAAGTTAAAAAAAAACAAATCCCAAAATCCTTCTGACCTTCAGCTACTGCTGTCATTAAATCAGGCTTGAATAGAAGAAAAACAGTCAGTAAATTCAAAGTGACCAAACGTGACAGCAGAGGGATAGCCAGCTTGTGCCATTACGTTTCTCTTCCTCTAGAATGATCTTTGCTCTTGTAAACTGTTACCTACATCCTCTGCCATGCTCAATCTGCAGCTCTCTTGGGAAAAGTGATGATATTGCCCTCCTTTCACCCTATCTCTCCCCTGCCAGCAGAAGCCTTGATGCCATTTAACTTTCTGTTTCTCTGTCTGCCTTTGACACATAGCATCCATCACTACAATAGTAAGCAGGAGAGCATAAATCCCTGCCAAGAGCTTCAGCAGAAGAGCTTCCTATGCCCCACTAAAGAAAACCTGCCTTTGTGGAAGTGAGAGGGCAATTTAGACTCAGAATCTGATCTTGAGACCTAGCTGGAACTGTGCATTAAACCATTATAAAAGGAGCAAGGCACAGACTGCAGGGCTGCAACTCACTCCAGTTGCTACATCATTTCCTAAGGCCAAAGCGAACATTGCAGATCCTAGTCCTCAGGAATCCACAGCTGGGCTTTTGCCTTCCTTTCCAGTTCTTGCCAAGCTTCTTGCACCCTTTCCTCCAGGAATCACATGAAGCAGAAACTAACACCATTCCCAAGACTTCAGTTAAGAAAGGGCAAAGCAAACAACTTGCAAGCATCAAGCATTAGCCGAGAGGCAGCCAGAGAGACACCAACAGCAGATTTTAAGTGGTCTTTGCTTCTTGCCAGGGCAACAAATGCTACAGCCAAGCAAGCAATTTCTCGGCTGTGCTTGAGTCCATAAACAGAAGGACAATGTGTAATTAGCCATCTGAGCACCAAAGAATTATTCATCTTCAGACAAGTAACAATACCTCACAACTGGTCAGATGTGGGGGTGGAGGAAGTCCTCTACAGGAGAGGGCCCCACTGCAGTAGTTATTTCTGAGGCATATACACAACACACGACCCTCCTTCTTCCTCCCATCTACCTATCCTTTCCAGCCTGGTACTCTTATTTGCTAGAGTCTATACGTCTAGAAGCTGAAATCCTACTGGATGGCTGATCCACAGCCGCTGCACATAGCTCTTAGAGAGCAGGGCCAGCTGCCCTCCTGGCTCTGGAGCAAGCCTGTAAGTTCTGCTGCATAGATGCTCCTCTGGCACTGTTACTGCTGAATGCCTTCAGGGACTCCAGAGGAGCAGTCTGTATATTCTGAACTGCCTGGTGTATCTACATTTCTAAATTTCATTGTCACAAATTGCTAAATCTCGAGACGAGACAAACAGGTGACAGCAGCAGTCACCTGAACAACTATTGCTCACAAGAGTAAGATCAACTTCAGTTCACTACACAAGTCTGAAGTGTAAATGGCAATGCAGCAAGAAGACTACTTAAGTAGTAAATGTAAACTGGGAGACATATATGGGACTAACATGAGTGGAGGAGTTGCATGCATCAGGTGCACAGAATCAGTTCTAGCTTGCTTTTCTATGGATATCTCTAATGTCTACCACTATCTCACCAAAACAAGACTATATTTAGGGAAATGAGTGGTCACACTTGTTAGAACAGCCAAACGCTGAAATAAGAAGAGTGACAACATGACCCTTAATACCAAACAATATTAATTTATTAGAGGTACTCCTTTCTGTATTCCTCTTCTCAAAGGGACAACAAAATAAGCTGTGACTTCTTAATTACTGTATCTTTAAGTCTTTTTTTTCTTAAGCTTCTGAGGAAACAAGCAAATGGAATCCATTCCTACTCACTCATAAAACAGCCTCCTACTTAAATCTAAGTCATACTCATCTAAAGCATCCATTTCTAGTTTTACCACAGCACAAACTAAATTTTCTACTTTATGCTGTACCCATCTGTAGGATCAAACTGCAACTACAAGATCATAGTACCACTATGAAAGACCTAGGCCAAGGAACAAGTAGGAGGGAAAGGAATATAACACCTTGTAAAGTATTACCCATACTACCACAATAGTGCCTGTAAGCTTTGCTGTGAGACAGACCAAGGACCAGTGTATCCTTATTTTACTATTCAGGGAAAGTAAAAGGCCATTTAGGAAGGAGGTTTGTTGACAGCTGCTGAGTGAATTGAGTAGGGCTTAGGAAACAGTAGCTCCTGGTACAGGACCTGTATTCAGCCTGTTACAGCCTCTTGGTTTTCTAGCTAAAATGCTGAAACCCCAAAAGCAGCTTGACGGCTCACCTCCTGCAAAATGCCACTTGCTGTGGCCTACCCCATTCATCTTCTTGCCATCAAATCTGCTCTCACCTCTCACTTCCTGCTGTGTCAGTACATTAAGTTCTTCTAACATGAGGAAAATATATTAAAGGAATAATAATAATACTGATAACAATAGTCTAAGAAATACATATTTCTTTCTCCATATTTCCCCTCGTTCGATTAGTCTCTCAGCAAGAGCAGCATTAATCACTGAGGCAACCGATAAAAGATAAAGACCAATTTGAATTTTGCTGTGTAGTACTGAGTGTGCATGTGTATGCTTAGGCAGCAGGGAGAGAGGCTGCAGGATAGATAATCTGTCATTTTGTATATGTATGCTGCTGGAGTCAGTCAGGAATGGTTCTCCATTGTTACCACATATTAAAATCATTCATGTCCTTATACTTTCATCGGAGGTCATCTTTCAGGAACAAAAAGGACATTATGACCAAGTTAAATTCAAGTTATTTGTACAAATCTCTGTGTATGTCTTGGACACTGAGGCAATTGCCTGGACATTAGAACACAAAATACAGTAGTTTTTCTCCTTACCTGACCTCACTATTTTTACACTAAGAATGAGTTTTCCTGCTCTGAAACAGCTACTGTTGCAAGTGAAAGAGGTGCTTTTTAGATGATCTTACAAGTGAGTGAGAGTCCAGCTCTGCCTGACTTTGAACTGCTGTGGAAGAAGCCATGGATCCTCAGATCCCACTGCCAGCAGCCCTACCGAACTAAGTCCTTGCCTGCTTAGCAAAAAAACAGACTTAAGCCTTATACCCAGAGAAGATGCAGTGCGGAACAAAACAAGAGATTAAAAAGTAGAAGAGCTGTTACTGAGCTATATGGGTACAAGTTTCTCTCCAAACCTTTGTCTATCCAAAAAAAGAGTTGCTAGAACCATCAGCCTACCACCTCTAGCCATGTCATTCTCCATGAGAATCTTAAATCCACATGACTCTAAATCTTGCTGTTTCCTTCCCATATCTCTACGAGATAGATTCATCTTGTCCTCTGGAATTTAGTTCCTTATCTGCGCCTCAGTGTTGATCCTTTCTTTATCCACATTCATACATTTAGGCATTAGAGCATTTCTAACATTTCCAGCACTGGTTCATGCCACCTAATAAACTACTGGTATTCCCCAGAAATGTTCTTACCCACAAATCAATTTCCTTAGCATACCCAATCTAAGACACATCAAAATAGGCAATACAGTAACAGTGGAAAACTCTCAGAGCAATTATTAGAGAAGATGGTCCCTTCATGAGTCATTGTAAAGGTGAAAAGCCAACAGAAGAAATTTTCTCCAAAAGCACACTATAAGAAAGAAGGGGAGCATTTGTACCTATACAATTCCAAGAGAACTGAAATCCAATCCCTCACCTCTTCAGCTTTATTTTTCTGTTGAAATTTTGTGGGGAAAAAATCTTATCTTTCAGAATATAATAGAAGTAATTTCACAATCAAAATTAACAACATCCCACCTACTTACATGCCACCTAAGGGAGGAAAGAAAGGATTAGTGGTTGTATAGCCTGTCTTGCTAATCACTACTTTTACGAGCTGTACCGTGACAGACACATCTTGCAAATCAGTGACAACTCATCCCACAGATGAAAAAGAAACTAGCAGAAATCCTTCTGTTCCTGCTAGTTAACACCACCATCATTCCATAGAAACCTCAAGGCATTAATTAGATGGTTTCAGAAAGTGGTTCTGTCACAACAGCATGGAAGTGTTTCTAATTTCTGTGCATTCATAGAAATGCGAGCTAGGAAAGGTAAGAGGTACATTCCCACCTCTCAGCCAGTCTTGTAAAAAAACCAATCAAACAATATGGAACTATGTGCTCTGGAAGTATTCTGGTAATATCTGCAGCTTCTAAGCACTTCCCTGAAGTATATAAATAGCAAGCAGAACAGGTACACTGTAACAAAATGTGAGCCAATCCTCCAACTATATTTGAGCTATAACCATTGATTCTTCTTCATTTATTTCTAAGCAGTTGCTTTTGCAGAACTGGACTTTGTCATATATTGCCACAGCACAACTCTTCTAGAACAACACGCTTGTCCGATTCTTTCATTCGGTTTGTGGTGAAATGTATGGTCAACTATAGTAGCTTTAGTTCCTGAGTACTGTATTAATCAGATTTTGAACATAATCTTCCACGTGATTTTCAAGAATCCCTTTTGGCAGGGCAAATGACGTGTCTAAATACACAAAGGGATACTGTGCCCTGAAAAGAAAAGTACATATGGTGCTATTAAGAGTACTTTCCGAGAAATGTATGCCTGCCTGGCTGTCTGAAGAAGGTAAGTATCAGTTTACTATAGCTATTCTTATAGCTTCTTATCCTTTTATTATAGAAAAGGGCATGCTTTTTGGTCAACTAAAAGGAAGCAAATATTTCATTAAGTTCTTGATCAAGATTAAAAAAAAATAAATCAGAGAAAATCTAAAAAAGTGCTGAAATTCTAGAAAAGTGCTAGACCAGCCCCACCTCCCCCCTCATATGCTGGGCCAAATCTTCATTTCCAAAATTCACAGTAGAACAGAACTGGGTATACATGTCAAAAACACCAGCTGAGACTTTGCTGCAAGTCCCAAATGATTGTTCAGATCTGCAGATTAAAGGCAATGTAAACTCAACCCTTGCATAACTGAATCAGTTAATTCAGGCCTTCTGTAAACTGTTAGATGGAAGAAATTAAAAGTCAGTGTGGGTCCCAGCAGAACACACGAGGAGTGGCTGAAGTGACTACTTGACAATGCTACTACATAAAAGCAGGTTATCCAAACACTGAGTGTAAGCTATATTTTGAGAAATCATACTATGTGCCAACTTGTGGCACTAAAGTTTGCCACACACATTCAATCAAATCCCCCCAAGAGTCACGAAAGAGTAGTCTCCATGTGGAGTTGACAATGGTTACTAAGTCAAATATCACCGGCGATAATGTTAACAAATGACAGCATACACTAGCATATGCATGAACTGTTTTACAAATACAGTGTTCTTTATTACTGTAATTGTGCTTAGCAGAAATAGAAGGCTGAGCTTATTTCCATCATCAGTACTTGACAGCACTTGGGAGCATAAGGTGTAAAAATAATATTACAGTAAAATCACATTCTCTTTTTGGAAAAGTACTGAACTCTGGGTTCACTATGGCACTTCCAGAAGTGCAGCATATCTGTCTTCTTCAGAAAGTAAATGAAATAATGAAAATATAGGACTATATTTTAGATTAGATAAGCTTTACAGGTAATCTGAGTATCCTAAACACTATACCAAAAGATATAATTTAAACACACCACAAAGCTCTCTTATCTAATACCCAGTTAAAAGTTGAAGAATATTTTAATCCTCTCCCATACAGAACATTATCATATCATATACATGTTTCTGGCTAGGTAGCTACTACAATATACACCAAACATTCTGTATTTCAGTGTGCGCTAAATCTATTTCTATACTACATGCTTGTGAAGTATTTAGAGGTCATCTGGTATTACTGAATTAATCAGTCTGTAACCCATGTGAACAGTAGCTTGCACGAAAACTGTCTATCCTACATTTGGATTCTTGCTTCCAAATTCTGCTTTATTTCTTTGCCCAAACCATATTAGCATTTAATTATCACAGAAGAGATGTGACTGTGAAGAAGTAAATGCCATTCTGTGAACTTCACTGCAGCCATGCAACTTTATCATCATCTCACTCAACAGGACTGTAGCGCAGCAGAAAGGATTCCACTCTGAAAAATAGTACAGGTTGGGGGCTTTGGTCTTTTTAAGAAAAAATAGTTAAGGAAGAAGCAGAAAAGGAAGGACGAGAGCCAGACTGTGTGATTCTCAGAGGTACCAATGGGCCAGTGAAGTCAGTCTTTAAGGTAGAGACTCATCAAAAGCTCCTTTTTCATTAGAACTTTGCAGTCTTGGGATGAAAATGTCACTAGTGACTTATAAGAAGCAAAACCTAAATTAAAGGCCATTTCTTTCTCCCTCAAATTATTATCTATGAGCATAAAAGAAAGTACCTAGGCAAGACTAAGGGAGAGACAATTTTATTTGTCTTAGCTGACAGTGAAAGTCTAATTAGACTGACAAATCTTCTGTGCTATTTCCCTTTGTGATATACACTGTAAGAAAGGATTTAGCCTGGAGCTGCATGTAATGGAAAGACACTAATCAAGATTATTGGACCCTCAATAGAAAACACAGTTAGAAGGCTGGAAAGCCTAATGGTTAAAGTAAAAGGTTGAGAACCTTATTCTGAGCTGTGCCAACGGACTGGACTCTCCATATGGATAATGGGTAGATCCCCTTTTTCATTTTTTAGAAAGAACATTCTGCATATTATATATCATACGCTGTCATTCTATGACTCTAAGATCATTGTTGAAAACATCCACAAATAATTTATTCTCATCACCTCCAAGCTACAATTTGAACAGTTTAGCAAGTGTCATTATCCTCATCTCAGGAAGCCAGGGCATGCTCTGGATACACAGCAGAGCACACAGTTTCTGGTTCCTCATGGAGAGCATAACCAGAAGTCAATCTGTCCTCCAAGAGAAAGAAAACTATGATTTTGGTCTCAGGACCCTAGCCATCTATGTCATAAGGCAGACATAGTAGGGGCATGTCCTAGGTCAGTAGGCCCTAGCGTCTTCAGAAGCTTATCTGGAACAGTTTTCCTTAAGGACCCATGCACCAGCTGGAATCATATCTTGGTTTTGCTGAACTGAACATGTTTTGAAAGAAAGGTGTGTATCACCATGCATGTTTTTCTAGATTAGCTCTACTCAGTAATTAACTTCAAAGACATCTTTACACAAATCACTTGAAAACTGGATGACCCAGCTGTGAACTGGACAGAATGGGCCACATGAGAGCACATGGAGAGTCTCCTAAAAAACTCTGAGCTGCAACTCACTCAATAAATTCTGAGCATATAAGCAGCTGACATGGAAGCAGAAGCCAAGAGAATGTCACTTTAACTCATTTTCACTGAAGTCTCCCAAACCCAGAAATCCCTGAATACTTCACTAATAACTGAAGCTGTGCTTTAAATCAAGCACAGGGACACATGGGATTCCAGGACCTTTAACAAGTGCTAATGAAGTAACCCTGCGAGAAACATGGCAGCCTTGCAAGAATGTGATGTGGCACAGCACAGTGACTTTCACCTAATAGCTGCCTGCACAGCATGCTACTGCACCACATACAAAAGCTAACAACTTGTCTTTGAGGCTTTTGTAGGGTAATGTGGCAAAGCAGAAGTCCTAGAGAATATATTATTATCACAGGAGAGCCTGGTGTGTCAGGGCCCCGAGACAAGCACCAGGAATTTAGTACAATGCATGTAACTTCTGAACAGAGCGTTAAATCCAGAACAAAACCATACGTGAGAAAGTTAGATCAGTGTTTCTTCCCAGGGGCAGCAGAGCACAAGCACCATTTGCAACTTACTGAAACAAACACGATCAAAATTCCTTTTTCTCCCTTATTTTCAGTTAACAGAAAAAAGTCAGCTGTTGTGTCATGGTTTAAGCCCAGCCGGTAATTCAGAACTACGCAGCCGTTTGCTCACCCCTTTTCCTCCCCATCTCTGGGTGGGATGGAGAGGACAATCAAAAGACATCTTGTTATCCTCCTTCAAGGCCTCTCTGAATGATATTTGATTCACAGAAATGTTCATACCAGTATAGCATACAGTCGTACACCTCAACTGTTTCTCACTCAAATCCTTCCTATCCTCCACTGATCTAAGTTTCACTGTCTTGAAGAAATGTTATTATAAATTTTAAAACAAAATTAAGTTACAGACATTTTAAATGCTAATACCATTGCCACTGGGTATTTCCAGTAATATTTTTCTGTCAATTCCCTTTGTCTCATTTTTTTTGTCTGAGACTGTATGTTTGGGATCTTCACAAGTTGAAAAGTGTATCATTGGTCTGTGAATATACTGTGTATTTTTAAAGCGCTGAATTTCCCCAGCTGTTTTAGTCTAACTGTGCTCTAAAATGAGTACTTCTGGCAGTACTCATACTACCTAATTGCAAGTGGTTACAAACAAATGAAATCTTTGCTTTTAGCATGCTTTTCTGTACTTCCTTAACAAGTGATGTGTAAATCTAAATACTACTGAAATTCCCCTGGATTTTGTATCATTTTGGGATTACAGACTTGATAATCTGCACAAGCTTTATATGCATTTCAAAAAAGAGATGTTTTAGTTAATTACGTATGATGATGAGTAATACAAACAGCACAAATACTTCTAATACAGTACGACCAACACTTCTTTATCCTAATTCTTGCTGTTTTGTATTAGATGCTTTACTTTTATTTGTATCATGATTGGTATTTCTACAATGGGCCAGAACCCTTCTGTGCTAAGTAGTGTAAACTTGAAGAATAAAAAGTGCATTTTGAGTTCAAGGAGTCTTCAGTCCAAGCATAAACATTTTTCTGTACCCATGTGTGGTATCCAAGATCTCACACATGGATACAGAAAAAAATGGATAATTAAACAATAAATGTGCCAATATTGAATGACTTGATAAACAGCTGTCTTAGACCATCATTAGCCTCACCTCTGACAACTTCTTGACATGAGTCGTGATAAAAGAAACATTTCAATGGGACTGGAAAAATAATCTGCTGTTGCTTTTTGGATAGTACCAGGAAGCAGAAAGATTCTTATGATCAAATCTAAGAAGTGAGAAAAAAAGTGCTTGAATCATGCTGATCAGAATGGGAAGAAAAGAGGCTAAACTGTGAATGGTCTTGAAAGTGAAGAAAACTTGTTTATTTCTGAGCAGAAGAAGAGAAGAGAAGAGAAAGCTGGAGCAAGGTAATAACTAACTGTACTTGTACTGTTCATAGCCTTAGGTAGCTATATTTTATGTTCCCCAAAGAACAAACTTGTTCTATTAGATTTTTCCACCACTTAGATCTAAAATCATAAGCAGGCTTGACAATGGTGATGTTGAACACAAGCGAGATAAAATAACCATTAGGCATCAGAAAACCACAGCTGGAGACACTGCCTGAACAGAAAAAGACAACCCCTTCTTACTTTCTCCGCACAAATAATACAACTTAAGCTGACAGCATCAAATTCTACCAAGAGTAAGGAAGAAAGGCAAGCCATCTGTGCTGCCACAGCAACAAAATGGCCTGATATTAAAATGCAGAAAGTTGTAATGGAGGTACATATTGACCTTTATCTTTCTTTCAGTGGGCAGCACAAAGTGTCAAAGAGTTATTGCTTTAATATCAACTGAGATGAGGCCATTTGTTGTGGTGCATGTGTATCCAGGAAATCACTGCTCTTAACCATGTTTTTAGAAGCACTTTGACACTTTATTAAATCTCCCTGATGCTCTTTCAGCACACAGTGGTCTCTACAGGCTGAGTGAACTGCCATGTAGGCTAGACAGGAAGCTTTCTGGAGGAGTTCCTCTTCAAGTAAGTCAAGGTCATTTCCAGTTTGACCCAGCCCACAAAAGTCCAGTGCTACTTTCTGCTACACTGCTATAGCTAAACACAGATCTGCTGCCTTTATAAATTATAGAAAATCTCCAATAAACTAAGAGCAGGACTAGGACCACAGACTTTATTCTTCTGGAGATGTAACCATACAAAGACTTGCTCTAAAATTAGAGCTAGCCACTGAGGAAAAGGAACTGTAATTCTTTCAAAGTTTATGACAAACAGTGACCAAACCTGGGGTAATTTCCCCTCACTTAGCTGAGACTTTATAAATCACCTGTTTGGTATTTGAGGTTCAATTAATCCCAGTCCTGCTGCCAAATAGATTTACAGAGTACCAAAGAGGGCAGTGTTAAACCTTGGCTTGGAATTAACTACCCCAATAGTTGTAAATTCTACTGCAGCCAGAGGTACTGCACGGAATGGCTGTGGTTGGAAGGGACCTTTGGAGGTCAGCTGGTCCAACCCCCATCCCTGTCCAAGCAGGGTCACCCAAAGATGGTTGCCCAGGACCATGTGCGGATGGCTTTTGAATATTTACAAGCATGGACACTCCACAACCTCTGTGGGCAACCTGTGCCAGTGCTCCATCACCCCCATAGTAAAAACCTGTTTCCTGACATTTAGATGGAAACTTCTGTGCTGCAGTTTGTGTCTCTTGCCTCTGGTCCTGTCTCTGGCATTGTCTCTGTCAATCTTTACATCCTCCCTTAAGTATTTATACACATTAATAAAATCCCCCCTGAGCCTTCTCTTCTCCAAGCTGAACAGTTCCAGGTGTCTCAGCCTTTTCTTACAGGAGAGATGCTTCAGTCCCTTAACCATCTCAGAAGCCCTGTGCTAGACTCTCTCCAGTAGCTCACTCTCTTTTGTACTGAGAAGCTCAGAACTAGACAAAATATTCCAGGTGTATAGTCCAGGCATGACCCCTTACATGATTAAGAGGATGATTTTTGTGTTTTCTTACCCTAAGTCACCAGGACTAAATAAAAAATGAAGAAAATAGTCATATATATAAAAATACAATCAATAACCGATTAAACCTTCTGAAGCAGTTAGAAAGCAAGCATGCAACTTGTATGATTACAGGTTTTAAAATCCTTGATTTTGTTAAGATCTTCTGTTCCAGGCAGCAGAAATTGTTTCAGGGAAGCAGATGAAATAATTTATTTTTTTCTCCAACTAGACAACAATATACCTTTCTCTGGAGGTTTAATAAAGGCACACAGATCAATAACCATTTCCAGTGTCTCAGCTAGTGTATGCTGGTGTCAATGAAAGTATGTAAATTTCTACAGGTTGAGGTTCTGATGTAACTAACGATTTTAAAACAAATGTTTCACCCTAGTTGATAACATGATAGTACGCCACTGAAATAAGCAATTTTAAAAATCTGATCCACTGCTTAGATTGGTTATTTACATGATTCTTTGCACCGACAAAGAGAGCCAGTTGAAGGTGTTTATTTCTAGTCAGTACCATATTCTGTCTGCTACACAAGTGATTCAAAAATCACTGCATTTTTAGGACTTTAAACACTACATTAGCACAATTAAGCCAGAACATTTGAAATTCATTTTTTTTGTAGAAATGTTTTTTATCAAAGACATTGGATCTGCTCTATGTTGGAACTTCTGCATTTTGCAAGAAACTGATCTTGATAGCGTTCTTTTAAAATTTTCTACAGGAAGGCTATAAAAGGAAGATGAAAAATGGCTCTACCTGGAAGTAATGCTCCATTGCTCTTCTCCCCATTATGAACTTTACTGTTGTAGCAGTACATACTGTTGTAATAATAAATAACTATACACCTACCCCCCATTACGTAACTCTCATAGGAATACATTTCCCCAGATATGCAAGTGCAGAAACATAGTTACAATTATGTTTTCATTCACACTGGGGCAATACTAATTACATAAATGGGGTTGCAGTACAACAGGAGCAAAATCTGTCCCCATTATCACGTACATGTGCCATAATGACTCATCCAGCTGTTTGTTCACCAACACAGGACAACATATTGTGGTGATTTACTTTATATAACATTGTTAAAATAAAGAGTTACATGAAGCATGATTCAGAGAACATGGCTCCCGTGAACTTAGAAGTGAGCAGCGAAAGAAAAGAGTAATTAAGAAGCTAAGGAAATGCAAAAGACTAATTGACTCACCTGGATGCTGGGCGGTGAACGATTTTTTCGGGTTGTAGTGGTGGCCATTGTAGTTGTGGTTTCCATGACTGTAGTAGACATTTCTGGTGGCATGGAGGTTGTGGGTGTTGTTCCCAAGATGGAAGGGACCTCCCCAACAAGTCGGACACTTCCGTTGATTTTAATGTTGGGGTTGTTCTCTGCTGCCATGTTCAGCACTTTCAAGCCATTGTAATAGAGACCGGAGAGCTGGCCTTGGAAGAGACGCCCTCTGTCCTTCCCTCCTATGGCTATTTGCGCCTGGGTGTTGAAGATCGTTAACTGTCGTCCTAGTGAAGGGGGGTGAATAACATTATTGCCAGACATTTCCTTCACTTTGCATCTTACATTGAGTCCTGGCCAGAAGTGATGGACAACAAAGAAGTAGATTCATTCTTGGTTTATGATGACTGTAGAAACAGTCTGGAAATGTACTGCCTAAAGCTCATTGATAAGGAAGATTAGCCTAAAAGCAAGAACAGCTACAACTGAACCTCATACCTCAGCATCCATTCACACATCAAAAACTCTGGAGGAGCTTTGAGTCAGTCAGAAATTTGTACCCACTCTTTTAGAGTTGGACCCATTTTAAACTACAAATAACATTCCAATATGTGGCTATTTTCTACTATCAGTTCAGATTGCAGTACCTGTTAAGCTTTAGCCCCTAAATAAACCTTCTAATTTGAATGGTCAAAGGGTGGGATTAACTCATAAAGCCACTTCTAATAGTGCAAGGGTTTTAAGGGGTGGCTTGAGGACCACATCAGAAAAAAAAAACCATGGTGATATAAGGATTGTGTAAGAATCTTAAGGCAGGATCCATAATGATCTTCCACCTGCAAGTTTTCTGTTGTGAAAGCTGATAGATCTAAACCCAAGAAACACCAAATGCAAGCTTTTGTGATGTCTCTGAAAGAGCAAAGTTTCTGAAATAGCGAGGGTAATATAGTGGTTCAGATGTTAAGTCCCATAATGCGTTATATGTGATTCCCCTCTTACAGACAGTGAAATTCAAATGTAGACAAGTTAAGTGGTTTACTCAAGATCACACCTTGAGTGTTAGGAGTGGCCTAATATCATATGTAATGAAAAATATATTTATTAAAAATAAATATAGTAACAATTGCCAATTCACCTATTTTTGTAGGATACTTAAATCACATTCAGCCTGGACTGCTCTATGGATACTGTTTATGTCCCAGGCTGCACTAAGTTGGCTATGTTAAGAAATAAATTGCTTCAGGCAGTGCAAAGGCAGTGCCTATAATTTCACTGCTCTTCAGAAAATTAGGGGCATGCCACTTAGAATCTGTTGAATCAACAGACAGTCAGACTGGGCAGAGTTCAGAAGGGTTATCAATGCAGCATCAAGTCAATCATCATTCAAATGTCTACTCTGAAGTTTGCATCATGTTCCATCCCATTCCCGCTCCCCAGTTCTCACTCACCACTTTCTCTCTCTAGTCCGCCCTGAGGGGAGGTGCAAAATGCCACCATGTAACAAAGCACAGCCTATAACCCACTGCTCATTCTTTCACAGCCAGTGGTTACAGTAGATCAAAATACGAGGGGGAGCTCACCAATTTTGGTGGTCGTCGTGACGGGTCTTGAAGTCAAGTGGTGATGCGGTGTTGCATCATCTTATGGTGACAGGATGGACCATGGGGAAGAGAATGGGGACAAGAGAAGAAATGTATCTGAAAGGAGTTCCTGTCCCCAAAGAGGGCCCTAAGTAACTAGGCAAAAGTGTATGGAAAGGTGTAACATACTGACACATGGAGGTGGGCTGCACATCCCTTGTGCTCCTCACCCACAGATTTGTAAATGAAACATGAGGACTTGATCAGGGTGGAGTAACTGCATTGATGAAGAAATGAGAAATAAAAATGGAGGGTATCCTTCCCCTGGAAAGTGTTGAAACACTTGATGCGATAGTCTGCATCTCAGGAGGTTTTAAACTTACCAGAGGCAACATAAGTCTATTAAAACATCAAGAAACATGCACTGAAGCCACGCATCCTCAGCATGTAAACAAAGCCTTTCTTCTTGTCTATGAGGAAAATAGGATCCAATAACAGTATCATCTGTCAAAATATTCAGCCCTCTCAGGCCAGCTCCTGTCTGAGCTAGAGCACATGCCACTACACACCGTAGAAGGCCAAACTCATATACCACGTCCTCGGAGTTTGCTTTTCTTTTGTCTTGTGTTTTTTAATGGACATGCTGTCAGCTCTTTACTACACCTTTTTCCCTTCTCCTCATATATTACTTCCCTCTAGCACTGTATGTCTTTCCATACTGTTCCTGCCCCTATGTACCCAGACATTTAACTACTGTTCTCTCCTTCCCACCTCACTCATGATAAAAGTGCCAAAAGGTAGAGGTGAGATGAGTAAAGAACAAGTTATTTCACTAATATTGAGATGATATCCCTGAAAATGAAGGGAAAGTATTGACTATTCAAAGCCATTCCTTTCTCCCCTTGAATCAGTGTTGTATCTTTTTTTATCTTCTACCAAAGGGAAAAGGGGTGGGTCATGATGAGAAAGGAATTTTAGCAGTTTCAGATAGATCTCTTCAAGTCATGATAGAAAAGGGATTCCCTGACTTTTAATGGAGGATCACAACTCTCCTAAGGATGTCATCTATTCTAACCCAAGCTCATAGCACAGCTTTAGACATGTCTGTCATATCTCATGTTTTACTTTCCAGAACAAGGAGTATACTGAGGCTGAAAAAGAGATCATGTCTCCATTTCTGGGTCTTCATCTGCATCTTCTAATGCTGAAAGAAAGTGTACATCAAGGAGGGGCCCCACTCCAGTAAAAAAAAGAACTTTGTGTCTTTTGGACCCTTGTTTGTTAAGTGGTCTTTCAGACGAGGATTCATGCACTGCACCATATGGTTAATACTGGAGACAGCCCTGGTACCAGAACTGTGTTTGCTAAAAGAACAATCACTTGTTGGAGCCATCTACAGTCTACATTCCTCATTCTTCACTCTATGATAGTGTACAGGCACATAAGTAAAGACAACAGGGAAATGCATGTGAAATGAGAGAAGACTCTTGAGTGAATACACAATTCTGCCACCATAGGTCTCTTCTAATCATTCTTTTGATGATACGATTCTGAAGCCCTTACTTACCCTAAGTAAAATTTATTTGGCCACTGAATTTTATTGAGTGACTGTTTACATTAGTAAATTCTACTAGGTATGTAAGGGTTGCAGAATTCCAGTCCTTCTTTTCCACAGAGAACTCTTCCTACTGCTATTTTAGTGTCATATGAAAGAAAAATTATGAGCCTACTTTAAGTTTCTGAGGTGTTTTGTAAGTATTCTGAATAACTCAAGCTCTCGGTTTTTTGTTTGCTCTCTCAGTGACTTCTTCATTTCGAAAACTGTATAACAATCAAAAATACTACAGAGAAATCTTAGCGAAGTGTAAGTTTTCCATAACTCTAAGAGAGATTTTTGGGCTGATTTTGCAAATCCTAATTCATGCTAACAGGTTCTGCTTCAAAAGTACAGTCACTTACATCAACAAGACTTCACATATACGTAAGAGAGATTTGAAGAATTAAGGACTTCCAGGATCAGTCCTTTTAATCAGATGCTTCTGGGTCTTTATTAGTTCATCCAGTTGCAGAACTGGCAACATCTGTGCCTTAGCATAATTTAAGTATGACTACTTAATTGAACAATTTAGGACTAATACTTATTTTTTTTTTTTTTTTTTACTCACATACATAATCTCAGAGAAGTTAAAAGTGTTTAAAGTTTTGCTTATTACCAGGGCTCCTAAAAATACTTTAAACCATTTTATGAAAATAAAAAATTACAGGAACTGAACCCCAAAACCAGTAATGACGCCACTTCAGAAAGATGATGTGTTATATTTTTTTCCCAAGAATGAATTATTTCATTATTATAAATAATGTAACAGTGGTACCAAAGGAATATCAAATCTATGGAATTCAAAAATGTCAAAAAGTGTTTCATTTTACCTCGCTCAAGCCAAGAGCTCATATGGGCAAGACAGCTATTCTATATGCTGTCGCTTTGATAAATCTATCTATTCCTTCATCCATCAGTTCATCCTGTTCCATTTTTATAGCAAGCTACCCTTTTACTCATCATCTTTATAAAGTCTGCTGACAGAAGGTTTCCATGTTACATGAATTGTTGGATTGATGACCAGATGGATGAGCAGGCTGGTGAACAGCTAGGTAAATTATTCATTTTATCATTTTTTAATTTGAGTAGTACCTAAGTTTCTCAAAATGTCTATCTACTTTGGAATGAATGAACAAAGTGATACCGTCTTGGGTGTTACACTGCACGATGTCATTCTCTAACACAAAGTGTGAAAACTGAATTTCCTTTCACTTTCGCAAAAACATGTCTCTACTCTTCAAGCCTAAAAACATCTAATGCTTTGAGAGTGTCTGGACACTCAAATATTGTCTTTTTTAGACCCTACTGCATGTGTGATTGTCTTTTAACAAAGCATCAATAACCACAAAAGGTAGACTTCAGTTCAAAACTTCAGGTTGGCTTACAAATGAAAGTGCCTTAGCATGCTCATAAGCTCAAACTTGAAGAAGCAATGACATAAACTAAAAGACTTGGTGGAAAAACAAAAAGGGAAAAAAAACCAACAACCACCAACCCCATAACCAAAACAAAACACAAGAAAAGAAAGGTGAGTTTCTCAAGCACATGAACTGCATCAAGGAATTAGACATGCATCTGTTCTAACAAAACTGAGGCAATCGTGTTTAGTGTTAAACGGACTTTAGCAATTCAAACTTACCAAAATTATCTTCTTTTTAGTGTTAAGCTTTATTTATTTATTTTAGTTTGATCTTGTAAATTAACAGGGCAACCCACTGAGACTCAATAAGCATTTTCTGTATACCTTTGTCCTAAAATTTACCTATAATTTAGCTGAATTAACTATTCCATAAAACCCTGGTGGTAAAAAAAAAATAAATGTTTTAGTTACACAAATATTTTTGTCTTTCACAAATATTTTAGCTACAGTTGCAAACACTATATTTTTGTAGACCAAACCTGAAAAGTGGGCAACACTGTCAGGTCGCGCAGAAGTCAATGGGAAGTGAGCGTGCACAAGGCTTTGCAGGATCAAACCCTTCATTTAAAAATATTTTGACTATACTTAGCCACATCCTTTGTGATCTAATTCATCCTGGTTAAATCAATCTGTTAATTCAGCTGAGACAGAAGTTTGAAACAGAACATGAATTATACTTTTTTAATTCTACAAAACATTGGTTTTTCCTCTTGGAAAATTTGGCAACAATCATAGTCTACATCATCACAGAAAATGCAAGATCTGAGTTCAAAGGTCACCCCCTTTTATCAGAAGTACTTTCTTAAGAGGAAACAAGAGAAGACTGTGTTCTGCTTTTTCTAGACTTCAAGGCAAGGAGTCAGTTACAGTGATTTTTTTTTTTTTTTTTTTAATACCGTATTTATTATAGAGCAAGAAGACCTTGCTGGCTTAAGCACCACTGTATTCAGTTACCTTCAACAGGCTTTGGAATAGGCTCTACAGCCAAGAATTTTTTTTCCCTTTCCAAATTCCTGATAAAAAAACATTACTGTTCTGACACAAGTCCTGTTTTAACAGGTCAGGAGTATATGCAGAACTCTCACTCAAGCCAGCTGGACTTGTGCATGTTAACAAGTCTTTTTACTGATCTGAGGCTAATTACTCCAGGCAAACCCACAAAATTAAGTAGCACTGCCTGAGATTAAGTTAGGGAATAATTTGACCCATGATTTAAGACAAATGTGTCATGAGAGTTGAAATTGTACTCCACACATAGCATAAAAGTGACAGAACAATCATCTTTCTCTGTCTCCTTCAATGTAGTTTAAATGAAAATGTTAAAAAATGTTTTCTTTACAACATTTTTTAAAATCAATTAGTTATCTTAATACAATTAGGAAATACATAGCCATAGTGGCTAATCAGACTAATGAGAAAAAAAAAATAAAACTTACAGGAAGTGGTTTAACAGGTAGGTTTGAATATGTTTAAGAAAACTTTGATAATAAAGATATAAATGTAGTTTAAAACCAAATAAAAACAGGAAAATCATGCAGTGGTTAAATTGCCATAATACATGTAGTTGCTCTTCACTCTGTTTTGGTGGTTTGTTTTTTTGTTGGAAAATTTTTGTTTGTTTGTCATTACTATTATAGCAAGCTTAGAATTTTGTCCCTTTAACTGCATTTTAATAGCAATGTATTATAGCATGATTTATCAACATATGGCAGGTGGAAGCTGACACAAATTATAATGAAAATTAAAACAGTCATTTACGCAGCAGGCGATTATCATTTAAGAAACATTTATTTGCAGGCTTTAAAAATGAGGGTTTAGAATCAAATGGGTTTAAAATGAAAGTTTTAATGACTGTTACCTTTTTCCTGCAGCCACTCCTCTACGGGCCGGTTATATTTGAAGGGAATTTTCTGTTTTACCATTTGGAACCGTTCACTATCAGTGTTGCCTTTAAAGTTTAAAAAACAGCTTAAAAACAATCTGAAAAGTCAATGAAATAGTTAAAACATCCTAGATATTTTGGTTTTTTTATGACCTTATTTAGCTATAAATAAATAAGTGCACCTGTGTGTACATAAGTATTTGAAAAGAGAGAGATTTATCTTTAGTAAAGTGGAGAATAGTTATACATCCAATTGCCTGAGGTTCTGGAAGGTCGAAGAAGTTAAATCCTATGGAGAAGATATCTCAGACTGTCCTCAGAGTATTAGTTTATCCAAATTGCTTAGAAGGTGTGTGTAATTTGTCTGAAATATGACACCTTAAGTGAACTCAGTGCCATATGTTAAAACATTTTGATCAGACTCTAGATGTAACTGCACAAGACATGGCACAATTTGTCAGGCACACAAACACACAATTAGTAGTACTTTGATCAATCTTCTTGCAGTAGTAAAAGACAGGTATTAGGACTAGAAACCCAGTAAACAGAAAAAAAGAAACGAAGAAATAAGAAATCAATGCTGAAAGGATGCAATAGAAGTAGATTAAAAAGTTAAGAGTAGGAAGATAGGAAAAAAGGGAAGTAAAATTTAAAAGGAGGAAAAGAGCTAAGGACACATGAAGGCTTGTGTCCAGTTACCAGAGATTTGGGCCTGTTGCCAGAATAAAATGGATGCTTAGAAACTAACTTAAATGAAAGCAGAAATAATTCCTCAAGATGTAAATTCTGGCAAGTGCAGTTCTATTGTTCTGTGTTGATTGATAACAGAATTACCCAGTAAAGCATGTTTTGAAGCAAAGCTCTTATAACTTGCACAGTACAGAAAGGAATAGGATTCACACAAACTCTTAGTTCAGATTCCCTGGGTACTGAAAAATTGTATTGGTCAGAAGGGTCGGGCTAACTGCCAGTAGAAAGGAGCAGCTCAGTTTGATGGTGTTAGTACTAAGAGTAAACAATTTGTAGGTATCATCTTCTGTATGTAAGTCTGGTTGCAAGGGAAACAACAATTTGGATTTGGGTTAGTATCTCCAACTCTAATAATGAACATTTAGGAGCCTTGCTGATTATTTGGGGCAAACAGTAAAACACCAAAACACTGAAGAGCAGCTTTACTGGCCTTATGCCTTATCACCTTCCTGGAAAGTCATCTACTTTTTTCCTTCCATTTAACAGATCCATTGTGGGAAACTGCTATTCTCCATCGTAGAAAGATCTACTTTACCACTAGCTGACACACACTGATGTACCAGTTTCTCTGTCCCGTCTCAGATGCCTGCCATGTACAATTCGTTACTTGGATAAACTAGCAGGAAAAGATAAATTACTAGAGCCACACTCGGTCAGTCATTTATCAAACAATATTAAACAATGTACCGTAGTGGCTTGGAGTCACTCACAGACATTATGTTACCTCTAAGTACATTCCCTACTTTCATAATTCATATCAGCACCAACAAAAAGTACCAATAGTCAGTTCTGTACTTCTATGAATACAGATTCTTAAATATAAAATTTGAGTCATGTTCAGTGTGGGATCTGAGAAAAAAAAACCTGATAAAAAGCATCTGGGATAATATAAACATCAAAATAAAAAAGAAAAAAAAATCACCAAAAGCTAAAGAGAAAGAAATATTCACAGAATATTGATATTTTTTTTTAATCTATTTATTAATAATAAGCTAATGACTAATACAGACTGAGGTCACACAGGTCAGCTGTTTTCCCAGTTTCTTAACCTAAGGATTGGTCCCTTTCCTGCAAGATCTCACATTGTTTTAAGCTTAGGGAAAGTTTAATTTCACAGGAAAGGGAAGCAGACCTGCTAGTCTGGGGAGAAGAGAAACAAAAGTAATTAAAACAAGCTCACTACAAAAATAATTTCTTTTTTAAGATCAGTTAGCATTAGACCTTTCCTCAACACACTAAATACACACTCTCCTTCACCAAACCAGATAAATCTTGTAAATGCAGTCATATAAATTATACATCTCCTTTAGGATATTTTCGGTCTGTTGCAATGGGCTTATTTTTCTCTGCGTTAAGAAAGGGGTAGTAGGTCCTGAAAGACACTCAGGAGGTGTTTCAATGGGACTTAAGGACCTAAATTTCTCTGGGAACTCCTAAATTTTTCTGCAACCCAGACTGGTACACTTAGAGTCTACTACTATATCTGTGTTGCACATGATACAGAAGGATACGGTTTTCGTAGAAATGGAGTTTTTTCCCCACTTTATAGAGTATGTTCTGAGTAAGGACTTCTTGCAATAAGTGCATTGAAATCTTGATGTTGATGGGCAAGAACATTTTCTGTAACACCAAAGAAATTCTATAGCACACTTTACTCAGAACAAAAACTCCACTGGCTTCATTCGGTATGTACATAATCAACCTTTTACTGCTGGCAACGAGATCTTTTTCAGAATAAAGAATGACCCTCAGTTCACAGGAACACAAGAGTCAGCCAATGGCTGGCATAGACTGCTTCTTCATCTATGTGGAGTTCTGACTGTAAAAAGATAAAAATTAAGTGGATTGAAATTTCTCATAAGGAGGACATCAGACAAAAACAGGCCAGCAAGACTGAGGTACAAAGGAAATAGGACAATAAAAGAAGACACGACAGGGAAAAATGGGTTTCTTATAACACAGTCCTAGACCTTCAAGAAATCCAGAAATGACAACTATTCCCCACCACATATTTAAAGACTTTTTTTTTTTAATCCAGTTTAATTTAATTTTATTAGTATTGTTATTATTAGGCAGATATATTCATCAAGATTAAAATATGTATAAAAAAATCATACCTTTAAAGGCTATGAAAAAATGAAGGACATTAGAAAATTCAAATAAGTTTAAACTGCAGCATTAGTACCTGAACTATTCATTTTTGTTTCATTTTTAAATTTTATTTCAGACATTAGTAAGAATGATTTATAAAAACATGTGCATGAGAATGTGTTCGTCGAAATGCGCAGTTACAACATTGAGTTAAAGAACAAGTTTCCATTATTAAGCACTTGGATAGTCATTAAATACCAATAAACCCACACAATTATTAAATTAATATTGATTTTGAGTTGAGCTTTAAAAAAATAAACAGCGTTTGATATGAGAGTTCAAAAAGGAAATATCATGGTTTGCAACACGAAGTAACGAAAAGTTCAATATGAAGTAACCTCATCAGACCTCTGACAGGTAAGCCATGTGTGATTAAGGCAGATTTTTGTCCATCTTCATACACAGTAACAATACTTTTATGACCTCAGTGCAATGCCTTTCTAGAGCTGAATGGTACACATGTTCAAACAACCCCTTCACACAACTAATCTAGATTCCCCCCCTTTTCTTCTCTTTCAGTTCAGCTCTGGCTGTACTTCAGAAAAGAATACACAGGATAAAGACAGACATTTAAATTTATTTTAGAAAATATGCTTAATCCTATAGTTCTTTTTCATTCAGAATCAATGGGGGTCTGAAAGGTCTGCAGGATATAATGTGTTATAGTAAAATTGTGTGGATAAGTTTTGCTACTTGTGATTTACTAAATATTTTTCCTCCTATAGGTTCTAGCTGCTTATATGACATGAATACCAATAGGAACTGCTCATTTAAAACAACCTTCCTCCTTTTTCCTTCTTCTGTATAGTAAGTAAGTTCCTGTATATCAATATGACATGATCTCCTTCGCGACTTAGCTTCTTCTAACAAACTGCGCCTCTGAAATGCCTATTTTTTGATCCTTTATCACTCAAAATTCTAAAGCACAGCCAAATCCAGCTCTGTGAAGACTGGAATAAAACAAGTCTTTTATTCCATTTATTTTTTTATTCCATTTAGTACATGCAATTGAGAGAAATCTTGCTGCATCTCTTAAGTTTTCCAACAAGAATCCAGTCTCTTACAATTTCAAGGATTTTAATGGTAACATTTAAAATTTTCTGGATCCTTAAATCTTGTTTAACCTGAATATTCAAAATATTTCAAATATCACAGACATTCCTGCGAACTAAATATTTTGGAGATGTATCTGGAAGAAGAACTCTATTTTTTTTATCCCTCTTTCCCCAAAGAGAACCTGGCACCTTAGTCGTAAACATCAGAATCTGCCGGTTAAATATGATAGGCTGCCAGCCTTCTGGGTTTTCTCTTTTTCTGGAGCCCTCTGTATCCCTGCTCCACAGCCTGTACAGATTAATCGATCTAATTCACTTATAGCTTTAGCTCCTGATAATCTTTCATTAAGATCAAACTAAAATGGGGAAAAAAAATCAAAAGAATTTGCTTGTGCTATTCACAGGAAATGCCTTTGACACAGTGCAACAGTCCAGGGGGAGGCAGTTTAAATTTGCTCATTGGCAAAGCAGGATTTTTTTCCATAACTGTTTAAGTGGGATGGTGTTTTGCTTTTCCCCTCATGGTTCCTTTAAGTAAACAAACAACCTTTATTGCATTAAGCGTATTTCTAAACCAAAATGCATTCTTAAGCTAAAGAAAGTAAAAGAGCAATTGAAGCTCTGAAAAATGTTGCTTCTTGGCCTCGACACCAACCATGACGATTTACTGCCTCTTTGGTGTGAAAGAGAAAAGCTGAAAGGTTCCAGTGAATTGCACCAGGCAGAATGTACTTGCTTCCAGGTGGAATATTAATCCAACCTGATGTGTTGTCAAGCCTGTGAAGATGCTAAAAGGAAAACCATAAGAAAACATTCATTTGTCCTAAATTAATGCCAAAAGCTGTTTTATGATGAGACACTACAGCAGCATTTTCTTCATTGCTTAGAAGTCTCTAAAAAGAATGAGACATTTTATCTAATGAGCAGTTATTAAATGAAAGGTGATATGGTGACATAATGATTTAAGAAACCATATTGATATCAGGGCTCAAGGTTTAAACTGATTCCACCTCTCTCTTACTGAAGATGGAATTTCAGTAGAAGGGGTAGTAAGCAGCTAGTGTGTGATAGCTCAGTTCATACAGTGGCTTTAAATGCCAACTTCCACGGAGCTTTTACGGATGTCCATAATCTCACTAAGATTTACATATACTGACATCAGTATCGGAGAGGGGCATGGCAGCCTGCTACAGCCTGCAAAGTTTACCTTTGAGGAGTAAATCCTGTACTAACAGACTGACTCACTGCAATTCAGCCCCAAAACTCTTTTAGAGCTGGTCCTGTGTGCTCTGGAAAGGGAGACTTGCATACGTCATGGAGAAGCTACCATTTTCCCTAATATCTAATTGTCATGGTTCAAGCCCAGCCAGCAACCCGGAACCACGCAGCTGCTCGCTCACTCCTCCCCTTCTTCCTCCCCCCGCTCCCGCAGGGATGGGGAGGAGAATCAAAAGAATGTAACTCCCACGGGTTGAGATAACAGCTCTCCAGTAACTAAGGTATAATACAAACCACTACTGCTACCAATAATAATGATAAGAGGAATAACAAGGGAAAAGGACACAACCGCTCACCACCCGCCGACCGATACCCAGCCCGACCCGAGCAGCGATCTGGGCCTTCCGGGTAACTCCCCCCAGTTTATATACTGGGCATGACGTGCTGTGGTATGGAATACCCCTTTGGCCAGTTTGGGTCAGGTGTCCTGTCTCTGCTTCCTCCCGGCTTCCCCTCCTCCCTGGCAGAGCATGAGACTGAGAAAGTCTTTGGTAAGAGTAAACATTCCTGAGCAACAACTAAAACCATCGGTGTTATCAGCATTGTTACCAGGCTGAAAGTCAAAACCACAGCACTGCACCAGCTACTAAGAAGGAGAAAAAATGACTGCTGTAGCTGAACCCAGGACACTAATAAAGGGCACAAAAGTTTCAGAACTGATTGGCACTCATGAGGCCTCTTTAATTCTGTTTTCAGGCAGGTGCACTGAAAAACTTACAGTATACTGAATTGTCCCATTTTCACATGTCTTTAAGTGCTTTCTTTAAATACTATGCAGTACAACCATATTTTTTTCCCATTTTGTATTCAGCTAGAAAACGAAGACAAGCCTACTAGTAAAGTTCATATTTAGGACTAGAAACATTTTCCATAAATCAGGAAGGAATAACAACTGCAATCAGTTTTAGCATCAGGCATGTTTATGTATAGTTGCTTATGTTGTTGCATTACTACAAGACCATATTGTGGTTTATGTTATGTAACATAGGGAATGTTTGCATTAAAATCAAAACACATAAAAAATCTCAAGTTACAGTGGGTTTTACAAAACACGTAAGAAAGTTCAAACCTGAAACCACAAATGTGGCTTATACAGAAATGAAACAGGATGGCCATGCAACTAAACAAAATAATTGCAAGGCAGGTGATCTGGAATCTAACTACCAAAATCTGTCCCTCTACAAATTCTTGCAAAGCTTCAGTTTTGCTTTGTCTAACAAGGGGTGCTATGGAAGATTAGTTAAAATTTGGAATATTATTTAAGGGCACTGAAGAACAGCCAAATCTTGATATTGTTTGTCTTTGCTTTAGCTCTTGGCTATTATTATTTTTCCCTCTACTTTCACTGTTCAATAAAGTAGTGCCTTTTGCTATTGGATTCTCATTTTATTTCTTGACCTCATTTTCCCCTTAGTCCTGGGTGCCCTTTACTCTATCTTCAATTCCCTCAGATCACACTGTTTGCTGGGAGCCACATCTTTCCTTTCATTCATCTCACCGTGGACTGGAGTTAAAAGCTACCTTCACACTGCAACTCCCCTCAGCTCACTGCCCTCATGACAAAAGGGAATGAGGTCTTGATAACATAAGTACTAAAAATAGGAGAGAGAATTGTCAAACAAGACTAGAACAGCAGAAGTTACTCAGGTAAGTGAGCTGTTTCTAAGGTTCTAGTGCCTCAACCAAAAGCTTTACACTGTTGCCACTCTCTATTTTATCTTTTTTAGCCTATAAAATATAGAGTCCTAATTCAAAGCAAAGCAGCATTCAGGCCAAAATAATTTGGTAAATTCAGAGGAAAACTAGGAGATTAAAGTTTAAATGTCTGCCTACAAGGTGCAGCTAACATGGGCCACTGAGACGTTAGTAAGACTAAGGAAGACTTTGAGAAGTCATCTAATTCATCCCTCTGCCCCAGGACAAGATCAGTAACATTTTAACCTCCCTTATATTAATCTTTCAATCCTATCTTAGATGACTGAGAAAATGAGTCACTTGCCCCAATAATCTAACACAGAAGCACAACAGGAGCAAAACTAAAAGAAAACTCAGACTAGCAAAGGTGGAAGAAGGTTAATCAAAGTTTTTCAAGTGTGCAGAAGAAAAAGAAAAAAGCCTTTTGAAAAATGTGATTCAGATCTTATTTTATATGAGCAGATTATACTGAATCAGTTCAGCCATACAGAAGCTGAGGCCATGGGCGTGTGATAAAAGTAACTTGCTTTAGCTCTCTTGATTTATGCTGGAAAAGTGAACTGGCGTAGGGTATAAAGAAAGCAGTTACCAGTTCAACCTTTTCACAGATATGAAATTATTCGGGTGTCTACATTACCATATCTTTGAGATGTTTTGTAAGTAATGTGTAAATTACTGTTTTTTTCACTGACCATGTTCAAATTAAGGCCTGTATCAGGCAGCCAAGGCTAAAGTGACTATTAAAGAATAACTGAAACTACATATTGATCTTTCCATTTTAAACAAGAACAAATCTAATTTTTCAGGAAGAGATACGAAACAGTTCAGAATAAAATCCACTGCTACTGTTCCCACATCCCACTTCGTGATTCCTTTGGGAAAGGTTAGGTTCTGATTTATACAGCCCAATGGAATCAAGCAGCAATAACCAAATGCCAAAAGCACTTTATTTGTATTGGCACTCTAAATTCTGTTAACGTCCATTTATCTAGGGGTTCCTTAGCTGTTCTGTGGATTATGCGAAGTCAGGGCAGAGAAACACTGGATCTAGTTTACATGTGTTGGGTTAGGCATTGGAGCTACATCAGTGCAGCTATTTCGCTTCCAGGACCAACATGAGACTGAAAACAGAGCAACTGCCTTTGCATGGTGCAGGTTCTGAGGTTAGAAACTTTGTAGCCTTACACCTTGCTTTATAGAGTCAGCGGCTCATAATCAGGTCCCTGCAAACAAGAGCGCTCAGTTAGACAGTAGCTTAGGTCTGGCACAGCCAGCACGGAGGCAGGGCTAGGAAAAGCACTGATTCCTGCAGAACCTCTTGGGGCTCAGTGCACTGTGCTCCCCCTTCAAGAAGGGCTCCTCTGTATGTTTACCAGACACTACATCAAAACCAAGACTCCTTTTTGCAAGGTGTTGGCAGATGGTCACGTATCTATGCAGGAATAGGCTCACTTCCAGCTGGACTTGCAGTCTTGCTGCTGGCAGTGGCAGAGCTGGGTGGGCTGGTCCATCAGAAACCTTTCAGATATTTAAGGATCTCATTTCCCTTGTGCACATATTATCAGGGAGATAATATGGACAGCTGACTATGCTACAAATAGAGAAAATATATACAGCCCTTTCCAGTGAATACAGTGCTGAGTACAGGGAGGCTGCTCAGTCAGTAACATTAATGAGAGTAATGCCTGTCAAGCATTTAGTCAAATGTCACCAATGTGAGGATTGGAAAGCCAACCAGTCAGAAATAACAGAAAGGTAAAAACCCTAAAGAAGAGGGCAAGTTCTCTAGGGTAAGTGCCAGGAAATAACTAAAAGCAAGTAAGAAACTGATGAAAGAAGTTTATTAAGAAGCATTTCCTATGAAGATTATATATTAGAAAGTGCTACAGTCTCCTCAGGGAATTCCTGAACTATTTCAAATTTTACTTGATAAAGTGGTGGAGGACATCAGCTGATTATGGAATGGAATATATGAGACTCAACAGGCCTTTCTCATCTCTAATTGCTACAAATCAGTGATCTTTTTCTCCTCTTGAAATCAATTCTATTTGCATCAGTTTAGAAAAAGAGAATACTAGGATGCTGCAGTGACCCAGTAAGCCTTCTCAAAGACGTGTGCCATTCACAGAGTCACACCATGAACTAAAGGCACAGAAAACATCCATACAGTGAAAAAATCATTACTCAATAGCACACTCAGAGAAGGCAGACTCACGAGAAAAGGAACTTGTAGTTTCCGTAGTTATATTTTTCCTACTCCAATATTTTAAATCTATTTATTTCTTGGAAGTGACCTGAGTTTTGGAAAATGCTATGGAAATGCTAAATAGTGAAGTGGGAAAATACCACTCAGTGTGCACATGGCAGACTGTTACTCAGAGTGAATCTCACTGATGGTGAACTTACGGGGCTTAGGAAAAAAATTAGAAAAATTTTGCAAGTCCAGCACTGGAATTTTCAGTCTCCATGGAGCTCTGAGTACTCAGTAAATAGCAAAGATGCAAGTTCACTGATCCAGAAAGGTTTTCATATTCAGTGAATTATAGAATATTTTCTATTTAAGTCCCTGAAGATAATGTAAATTGGGGCTTTACTCCCACTTTACTGATTGGGAAACTGAGCCAGAAAGTGGTAAAAACATTGTTCAAGAACACGGGGAATGGCATATATACAGCCACAGCTGGGAATCAGGATCTTCTGGCTCTCAGTTCCATGACTGGCCCCTTTAATTTCTGACCTTCCTTTCACAGAATTGCTCTGCTTCAGTCCGCAGCATTGGATTTCAGTGACTGTGCCTTCCAGTGCCTTTTAGTAAGCAGGGACAAGACTGATGCAGATGCGTGAGCCCCTTCTGTCACTGCATGTCAGCTGTGTCAACCTGGGATTACAGCTAGCAATGTTCTTTCTGCAGGCAATGAGATCAGAAAAACACGAAGTTGTTGTTCAAGTGTTTGATCCCTCAGGCCAGATGTTTGTTAGCCCACTCTTACTGTTTGTGTGTGTGTGTGGAGAGCAGGGGGGATGGGACAGGGGGAGGGAGGGTGCGGGTGGACAAAGGGAGAGCCAGAAAGGGAGAGAAGAAAACAGAATATAACAGCTCCATTTCAATAGGTGAACTGAAACAGAACTAAACCAGGCACTATATTAATGTTTGGGAGTTCTCTACACTGTGCCGTCTCGCAGGATTTTTACTTTTCAGAATCTTATTTAGCCTGATTCTCCACCTGAGAAATATTTTCCTGTCTTTCTCTGCACTACATTATATAGCTACATTTTACATATCACCAGATGACTGAGCTAATAGTAATTCATCTTACTCCGGCAAAGGAGAAATTTATCAGAATTTTTGGGTGATACTGCTTATACTTGGTACCTGGACATTCATGCAATCATGGACCAGTGGACACAAACAGATGAGAACAGCTCATAATATTTCAGCATTCAGACAGGGTAAGCATGCTTATGTGAGCAGATGTATACTTCAGTCTAGAAACTCTTAGCAAGTCTAAGCTATCAGGATATACCTACATCTCTTAGTATGTAATTACTATTCATGGAAAATGGCATGGTTATGATTTTAACAAGAAGCATGCTGGATGTCAAAGAGACATAAGATAAAACCCCGTGGCTTGGATCCCCATGTGCGTACAATACACCTGATTTGCACTGAAGTATCTCTAGGACAGGGACTCAAAGGTGTGTAGTGAGTATAGGAATGCAATCTCAATATTTAGGGAAACTCCTCGGCACAGGGTTCTTATAACATAAACAAGAAAGGTGAGAATAACCCTTCTTGTTAGTGTAATAAGGGTAGAAATGGGATCAGTGCCATATGGATATTATGTGTTGGCATACTTTAAATCATCATTCTGACACAGAGCATGCTCAGGATTGGGCAACTGTAAAACTCATCTCTTCATGAGTTATGCTACGTGCCATAATACTGTTGTCACAGGTTAATATAACTTTTCATAAGCGTTCATTCTGTGTTGCAAGAATGTCTCTTACAAAGAATCCTAGCCCATGGGATGAAGATAAGAGGAAAGAACTGATACTGAGAATCAAGATCATCAATGGAAAAAAGTCAGAGAAATGAAAAAAAACAACAAACAGATGCCACTAAACTACCTAAGTTTTGGTTTGTCTTGGTTTAAATTTGGTTGAGCAATACACTGACAATACAGCTGAGTATTTTCTATCAAATTCCAGCTAGAGAGGAACTGGGAGTATTTCCACATGATCATGTCTCCCTGAATAAATGAAGTAAAAAGGAAGCATTTGCTTTCCAACAGAGTAATACAAATGTAATGACTGTAGAGACGATAAAAATACGTAAAGCTTATATGACCTCATATTTCTGGTCACAAACTAAGTATAATAGTAGGACGATAAGGACATCTTTTGTGGCACATTTTTGTTGTTGCCATGGTGAGTTACTGTAATTCTACAAAGTATAAAATACTTGGCCATTCTCCAGCTCAAGAAGCCTATCAGATGAGCAAACAGGCTCTGGTAGGACAGAACAGAAACCACCCGAAATGCAGGACCATCAGACAGGAGTGTCATTTTGGCCAGTAAAGAAAATTTTCTTCTGATGTATTCGGTATTTGCCTATAGATTTGACATATTGGACATCTAGTCTGATTCAGGAAGATGTAAGAATGATGCTACAATAATTCAACTAACAGAATGCAGCAATTTAATGCATATCTGTTATTTTGGACAGCACTGAAAAAAATCTTTTCCTCAAATTGTCAGTACTTTCTGATATTATTTTCTTTATCCTGGCTAGAAACAAGATAAAGTATTTTGGCTAAATTAAAACTAGTATTACTTCTGTGGTATGTATTAGCATGTTAGAACATTTTATGTGACTGTAACTATGCAGCAGTAATTGAGACTGCTATGTAAGTAATAGAGACAGCTTCTTATTCCTTCTCCCCTCTTTCCCACAGCTCAAGGACTATCTGTGGGATCCTAAGTGGGAATTAGACAGTCATGGCTACTTGCATGAAGATACTATTCTCTGTGTATCCCTCCTTAGGTAAACTTCTTTCAATCCTATTGCTGTTAAATAATACTGTACTGTTTGTTCTACTTGGTTACCTCATATATCTTCATTAAAAGCCCGTGCATTTCCCTATTTCCTACTGCCAAGCTGACAAAAATGCCAGTGCTTGGTAGACCACTACTCACATGGGCTTGAGGTATTTGGTGAAGGTGAGACTGCAGCTTGCGCAGACTCTTTGAATTAAGTGTGCCATAAGAACCTGAATCGAATTATTTTTTTGAAATGAAACTTCAACAGGAGGGATGAGTATTGGAAGTCACAATACAGCCACTTTTTTTCTTTTTCTCTCTGTCTTTCCTCTCCTCTGCCCTCAAAGACAGAATTTGGAAGACAGACAAGCCCTACAGCACTCCAATGCAACTGTTTGGGGATAGGGGAAAAGGGGAAATAAACCACAGCATCATATATCCTGTGGGAAAGCAAAAGACGAAGTACATAGAATTTAAACCATGAGCATAGTCATAACACTTACATAACTTTTTATCACGTTAGATCCTACCCCATCATTCAGTACGGATGCACATGCATTAAGACAGGTGTTTTTGTACAGATTCCAAAGTATGTTTGTCTGTTGGTGACTTAATGTGTGCAGGCTTGTATCTATCTCAGTGGATACAGGGGACGAAAACTGAGTGTTCATAGCATGTAGCCATATTTATCTGTTTTCCAACCTTATAAATATGTTATAGATGTTATGGCCCTGCAGTGACAAGCTACAATCAACTCTTGATTTCATCAACTTGTCATGCTTTAATCATCCCTCTTGGCAGATCTTTCAGCATATGTCACAGTACTTCCTTCAAAATGTGCTTCTCCAATGCTGTTTTATTAACCCTGTCTTTTTATATGTTTTAGGCTCATTATGAAATGCAGTAAATCTATCAAAGACACTTCACATGCCATATCCAATTTATGGTGATAGGAAACATCTGAGAGCTCATTTAAGTCCCACAAAATGAGTACAATATGAAAAATCAAACCCCACAAACAAAGGAATGACAAGAACCCTTGGGATCACATTCAGCCCGCAGGGCTAATCAAAATTCAGTGTTCTCGCTCCTAACTCATTACCCACTTACAAGGGCATTTGGATAGGAAAATGCTAAGACCACAGTGGGATCTGACAGTACCACAAAGAAATCCTTTCAGTTTTCACATCAGCAGGGATTATTAATGACTTCAAGTAGTCAAGCACAAGATCCATGGGCTTTTTCATGGAGGCAACTGGATTCAGCCAAGCTTCTTCCTATTACCTTGGTATCAGAAGTGAGGAGGAGGTCTTAACAGCCTCAAGTCTGAAGGAGGGAAGAGATTGCTAAAGGGCACAAGAAGGCAGAAACCAGATTTGGGTGGTAGGGGTGGGGTGGGTGGAAAGAAAAAGGAATGAGGATATGCCAAAACCACTCTCGAAGAGACACGGGAAATTTTGGGCTGGAGAAGCCAGGCTTTGAAAAGCACAGAGGAACAGTTATTTCCTCTAAAGAGACTCAGATACCAAACATTTGGAAATCAGTGAAGTAGTACAACATGAGCAGGGGTAAGTACAAACTTGGAAAGGAAGAATTTGTTGCAATGACTCAGTTCTGCTTTTGAGTTTTCCCTGCTAATGTCCCAATCAGCATTAGACTCTGAATTACAAAGGTCATGAGAACTTGTAAGCACAATATCGCACATTATTTACAATATCAGAGCTCATGTCAGCTGGAGAAAGGATATGCAGTCTTCTCTTAAATCCTCCAGTGATGCTATTAGGTCATCCAAACTTATTTTCTCCTTGCCTAATGTATTATAAATTAAATAAAGCAAAGTTGTGAGAGGTAATATCCCATTAGGCCATGTGATAACTGTTAAAAAATACAGACAAGCTTTCAGAAACACAAAACTTTCAAAAAAATTACAGAGGGAGAAAATTAAAATGTCACTGTTTAAAAAAAATAAAAAATCAAGAATTTACCTATCAAAAAATTAGGCTGGTTTCTTGAAATTTATTGGACTGGCTCATAAAGACTATCTGTCTTCAATAATCCTGCCTTGGTTTAATTAAAGACTAATACACGTATAACACTATTCCTCTGTAATTAAGGCACTCTATTTCCTCGAAGATTACCGTTAACACTGTTTCACAAACAGAAGGGTTAAATTACCCTTATTCAGATGGTCAGCAGCTAGAAAAACACAGAGCACAGAAAAGCTGGCTCAGTCCTCTCCTTTACTCTTGGGAAATCTACTATCACCCCATATTCAGCATAAAGCCAGCAAGATGAACCCAAGCCAGCATGCACAAAGAATCCGGATGCAATCTTGTAAGACCTCCTGTTTCAAGGACAAGATGGAGACTAATATATAAAAAACAGCAGTCACGGCTGGGAGCTGTTTCCTACAGCTCCCCGTTATGTTCTACATCAAAAAAATCCCTACTAAATTTTGTCTTTAATGACTACAACAATCTGCATTATCTGAGGAAATTCCTCATCATAACAAGCTCTTGTGTGTTTTGTGTAATTCTTTTACAAATAACCTTGAGCCTTGTGTATGTCCTCTTAATATCAGGAGAGGATCTCACTTTTTCCTCTTCCTCTCCTGCCTGCCTCCCACCACCCCGCACCCTCCCCAATTATCTCTTGCTGTCTTCTGGGTGGTTATGTTTAATCTCAGGATTAGGCAGAAGCCTGCAGTTTGCCTTGAACAGCTTATCAGCTTCCAAGAGACCTTTACAGGGAGAGAAAGACTCCAGTTTTGATAGCAGTAATTGTATTTAGCTTGTAAGATACAAGGCTATTTATCTCATGGCTGGAAAATCACAGAGGGAGAGAAAGAAAATGTTGCTGATAAAAAATAAATAAAACCAAAAAGAATGAAGAAAGGAAATGTCCCTTCAGTAGAGGGATGCAGCGGGAAATGGACTTCCCTGGACAAAAATATCATGCCACTTGTGGAAGGACACTGAAAGTATCAAGGGAAAGGTGATGAATGGCTTGAGTAGGACAAGAAATGACCTGTTTCAAAACAGACTGAACTTTAGTTCAGTAGCCACAATTGTGTAAAACTCAGGGAATTTGATTTGTAGAGATGGGTATAACCATTTTTAGAGATACTGACAGGTGAGACCTGTTACATGCTGACAGGCATGAGGCCTGTTGACCACCTCTCTAGGAACTTTGTTCCAATGTTTGACCACCTTCTCAGTAATGAAATGCTTCCTAATATCCACTCTAAACCTCCTTTGATGCAGCTTGGAACCATTCCCAGATGTCCTATCAGTGGATACCAGGGAGAACAGATCACCTCCTTCCAGTTACCCTCCTCAGGAAGCTGCAGACAGTAATGAGATTGCCCCTCAGCCTCCATTTCTCCAAACTAGACAACCCCAGAGTCCCCAGCCACTCCCCACAGGACATGCCTTACAGCCCTGGTGCCCTCTTCTGAACACATTCAAGGACCTTCACATCCTAAAATTGTGGGGCCCTGAACTGCACACAGTACTTGAGGCTTGGCCACACCAATGCTGAATATATCAGGATAATCACCTCTTTTGACTGTTCAGATATGTTGTGCTTGATGCATCCCAGGATATGGTTTGCCCTTTTGGCTCCCAGGGCACACTGCTGACTCCCGTTGAGCCTGCTGCTGACCAGCACCCCCAGATGCCCTAACGCAGGGCTGATGTCCAGCCACTCCTCTCTCAGTTTATATTTGTTCCAACTGTTACTCTATCCTAGCTGTAGGATCCAGCATTTGGACTTGTTCAGTTTCATGCCATTAATGATTGTCCAATGCTCCAATCTATCTAGATCCCTCTGCCAGGCCTTTTATTTTTCAAGGGAGCCAATGGCACCTCCAGTTTGGTATTGTCAGCAAACTTGCTAATGGTGCATTCGACTCCTGAATCCAGATCATTGATAAATATACTGAACAGAACTGGCTCTAGAATTTAAGTCGGAGGAACAGCCAGATGTAGCCCCATTTACCACAACCCTCTGGTCCCTGCCATTCAGCCAGTTCTTCACCCAGCACACTGTGCACCCACTCGTCTCACAGCTTGTCCAGAAGGATGCTGTGAGACACAGTATCGAAAGCCTTACTAAAATCCAGAAAAAGTACATCCACCACCTCCCCTTCATGTCCTAGCTGGATGACCTTATCATAGAAGGAAATCAAATTAGTTGAACATGACTTTCCCTTTGTGAACACGTTGACTGTGCATGATGATTGCATTATTCTTTAAATACCTTTCAATAACACCCAGTATATAATACTCCACAATTTTTCCAGGAATTGAGGTTAGACTAACAGGTCTGTATTTCCCAAGGTCTTTCCTCACACCTTTTTTTAAAATTGGAATAATATTGGCTGCTTCCAGCATGGACCTCTCCAGAGTCCCAAGACCTTTGGTAGATGACCGAGAGGGGTCCTCCCATAACATCCGCTAGCTCTTTCAGTACTCCTTTGGAAGCAAGTAGGAACTCAGCCAGCTTTCTTCCTTGTCTCATATAACATGCCTGGTACTAGTCAGGCAATTTCAGATCTTTCCACCGAGTAAATAAAAAATATATTGTAAGAAGAGAGACTTTATGCCTTTCACATTTTAGATTGGTAGGACAATCTAGACCACCTGTACTTCTGGAAAATGTTTTATGTCAGGCAACAGCAGGTGAGAAAGAATTACTTCATCTCACATAGACTACTAAAGATACAGATCAGCGAAGACTTTAAACAGGCATAAACCACCCTTGATGATAAAGGAAGTCATCTTCCCCTGTCTCCTGACTGATTGTTTCCACTCCTGTGCATTCAGTTTTCATGGGCCGTTACACATGAATGGCATTGATAGTGATCCCACTGAGCAGAATGTGAGAGGGAGTAGAAAAGAAAATTTGGCTATTTAAGCAACATGAGTATGGGAAGGAGTTATGAAAGAATGAGTTCCTCTGTCCAGCTCCAGCTGTATACTACAGTAAGATCCATTTACATCAGCATTTTGGCTCGAATCAGGACTCTACCTCCAATATGTACCCCCCAATTCTCTCCACTTGCTACACCTTGGTTCACACACTAAAATGCTCTCGGGGAATACAAACCAGACTCCTTTCAAATGAAATTAAACAAGAAGATATGCCCCAACAGTTCAGGAGCATTCAGTCCTTGGGACTGAAACTATCCTGAATGAAAACACCAATACATATATCAGGGTCTAAGAACCAATTTTTTATTTTATAGGTATGCAATTATCAGGCCACAGTACTTGCCATAGCAGTTAAAGAGTCCCTGGGGTTCTGCTGTCAAGAGTTAACGGTCCAGCTTTCCCTAAAATTCAACTTCCTCTCAGACACGGAGTTGAGAGAGAGAATGAATTTCCTTTCATTCAGTACCAATAGAACTGCAAATTAATGCTGTTTGAAAGGGCAGAGACTCCTACAAGAAGGCTGAGAGATCACTCAAGAGAATGATAAAGGGGGGAAATATAAAATCTGTATTGGGTGGATGAACTAATGAATCCTGATAAGGATTTTTTAATGTTGTCCTATTTCTTACTTTTTAAATGCAGTCATAAAATCCAGACTACAGTTTTCTTGCTAAATGATGTATATCTTTAAATGATAACCTCCTCCTGCCTTTTGCTTCCTTTCCTTTAATCTTCTCCTTTAAAACATTCCTGCAATTAGACTTTAGTTTGATGTCACTGATACTCTTGCTTTACAGCTTCTCTTCACCTAGTTTTGTTTCTTTTTCTACTGCAGAAATGTAGTCAAGTGCATGGATGAATGAGCAGGTATATCAAGCTTGTTTCGATGTACAAATAATCTGCAATAAATGAAGTATTTCTTTGCAAGAAAGACAGTGGACAGTGAAAAAAAAAAAATCTCCTGCCTAAGAATTAATAAAAACTTAGGGACTGAAGTATTCCAGTTCTGTATCAAACCAGAGATTTATTTTTAACTCTCCTGAGAATTGCTGACTACACCACACTGTAAAGTGCCTCAAATTTGATGGGGTTTACTGTAATCTGAAACAAAAGCACATCACATGTTTCCTCTTATTGAGCTATTGGTCCAAAATGATCCTAACAAAATGACGTAGTAGGTCCTCCTACTATATAGATATACTATTTAGATATATAGAAGGGTGTCAGAGGGAACATGAAAGCAAGAAAATAACAGCAACGAAGCACAACCTGTTATCTCATAGCTACACCAAAGGGTGAAAGCACATGAGACAACATATGGGAAGTAGTCATGGAAAACTGTACTTTAGGGCATAGCAAAAGGTGGATCCCCTGACAGAAACACACTGGTGTATTTCTCAATCTGGTGACCAACTTCATGAGCCAAGCATCAAGGATCAGTACAGCCTATGGAAAAGCCCATCTCCTTACTGTGTACTTGAGAGAGAGGAAAAAGGGCAAAACTAATGCAAATAAATCATTAATGACTCAATGGTTTTGGCTGAACTAGACCGACAACTGAATTGCAGCTAACAGCCCTAGTGCTAATGCTGCTATTTGCCATCACGCACTTCTCAGGAGCTTTGTCTCAGATACCTGTACTGGGCCACTGTTAAAAGCCTTACTGGCAGGGTTTGAATAATACAAATGGTGAGAGATCATTCCTAATGATTGGAATTATTTGTCTCAAAGTTTAGCCAACCTTAGCTCCAAGTTAATTCCCTCCTTTGCCATTTCTCTTTAACCCTTTTCCTCGGAAGAAAGCATAAGGCTCATGTTGCAGGTGACTGAGATGCAATTGGATGCTATAAAAAACCAAAATGTCAGTGCCTGAATTGAAAGTTTGTTGCTTTTCCAGTTTCCTTCCACTTCCTTGCCTTTTATTTGAAGTTGCAAAAATACAGCTTCAGAGTCTTTCAGTCCCATTGGGCTAGTTTCATTTAATTTCAGTTTAACTGAGGACTGTGTTTTAATGAAAGCCAATATTCTCTCTCTTTTCTCATTTAATGGATATCCCACTTTTATTTGTACTTTCCATTGAGCAAGTAATTATGAGTCTAATGTATAATCCTTCTACAGGTAATAAAATTCAGAGAGGAGCATGGAAATGCCATGCAGAATGCAGCCCTGGTGTCTGAAGATTGCACTCTGTGTGATGATGTGGAAGATAATTTAGCTAGTTTATAAAATTTGCAAACATTAGGCTGTAGCACTGTGAAGAAAAATCAAGAACTGGTGAAATTGTTCCTATTATAGACAACACAGGATTACCCAAATATGCATGTGCAACAAATATGGGTTTTTTTAAACTAAAAATAACTGTGTTTCCAGAATTAAAGTATATATCCATAAATTATCTGATTCCTTAGCTACTATTACATAAGTTTGATAGGAACTGCAGTTTCAGCAGCCTTCAGCTGAAATGCTGGATTAGCATGGGCCAACCCAAACACAAAGCTTTCTAGAGAGCTCTGGTGAACACCCGTTTGGTCTTGGGGAACACTAGTGCAATTTTGGTCTGTGAAAGACAACAAATTATTAATTTCAAAAGCTCCTGTTTGTTCTTCTTTTAAGATGTTAATTGCCCAGAAAATGAAACTAATAAGGATTGGTTTCCTGTAGTTATTGGCTCATAGAAGCTTTTCTTGAATCTGAGGCATTCATAATGCCTGTTCATTTTATGGATATTCTGGCATTTAACAGAAACTGAGATCAAGCCACAGTCCTTTCCTCTGGGAGGGCTGGAGTACTTCCCTCTTCCCCTTTGGTTATTTTCCCCAGCCATATAGGATCTTTGTTGGTTTTTTTTTTCAACTTTCTCTCCTTTTTAAATTTGGCTAAAAAATCAGTTTGAAAGAATCTGGAAAAATAAGGGAGACACATGCACATACATAAAGTATGACCCCACAAACCTTATTTTCATGGGGACAGTCTGAAAATTTCATCATCTGCAAACAGCCAGAAATTTAAATACATGAACAGAAAGGAAAAGGTGTCTGGAATATAAAGGTGCCCTTTTCCCTGGGGGTACAACTGCATATATTCAACACCAGCCCAGACCAAAAGACTAATGCTGATTCTATAAACTCATACATCTCTAATGAAAGCACAGGAACATCTTTAGTCAAGACAGAAGCAGAGGGTATTGAGGTAGTGTGAGTTTGATTTATTTTCCATTAAAAAAAAATAAAATCTCTAAAGAAATGTGCTGAATATTTTGTTTGTTTACACCAAGGGCTTACTACAGCAAGTAATACAATAAGAAAATTTATTCATGGGGGGTTTACTGACTGTAATTGGCTGCCAACTGGATCAGAAGTATTTTACCACAAAATAATTGATGAAAAAACAGAAAGATGCTCAGTTTGAGCCTCTCCTAGCTATACTTCCCTCTCTAAACAATGGATAGCATAGCTAGAATCTAACTCAGCATGTCTTTCATGGCGTTCCTTGAAAGCAATTATTTCACAGAAATAAGGGTAATTATTAAAATGTACTCTTTGCCATGTACATCACCAAAACACTGACAAAGTGTCATGTTGAACATGTGGTAGAGAACACCACAGCGTAAACCACTCACATTAAAAACTTTCTTGTGCACTTTCTGAGTGAGCAGAAGAGATGAATTGTCCCCTTGGAGTAATTTATTATTGTAACATGGTATAAACAATTAGGATATTTCTTATAACTTTGGGTTGTGCTTGTGGGTAACTCCTACACAGATAGCAAATTGGCTCATGTTTATCACAGAATTCTTCCTTCTGTACCAAGTCATTTTATGTGCAACCTAGAAAGGAAGAACTGGAAATTGCTTAGACTTAATCCTGGAAACCAGCAAGAAGATCATGGATTGATCTTAGACAACAACATGTGAATAAGAAGAATGTGGTTAACACTGCAGTTCTTTCCTTGTGGTCCTCCTGCCTTTTGTAATCAGGTATACCACGAAGCCCGTTATCTTGTGCACTGTCAGCATCACATACAGCAATCTGTTTTTCCCTTGGAGTGAGTTTGACCTTTTAGCATGGTGACATACAGTATCAAAAAGTTGTGAGTTGCCAGTGGTGGGATAAAACATGGGACAGTGACTCAAAAGCCACTTATTCACTATTCCTGGTGGACTTAGGGTGATTATTTCCAAAGAGATACTGAATTGCTCCACTGCAATTTGATCTAAAGTCGACTAAATTTTGACAGTTTTCGCTAGATTATATGTCAGCCTTTATATCTGTCAACATAGAGAGTGAAATTCAGATGATGCAAAATTATGAGGAAAGCATAATGCCTGTTCAAATACTTGCAACTTAATCTTCCATATCCCTTACACCGCAACTCTGTGTCTACATACAGACATGGATAGTATCTTGGGTGTGGCTAGAGTCACGTCTCCTTTTCACAAGGTCTGTTCAAAACTTTTCTCCCTTAAATTGTTAGAAAATATCACAAGTAGCAAAACCAAGTTTATTGGATCAGTTTGTAAATCTCTGCAGAACCAGGATTCACTTAGAGCCCTCTGTGATAGCAGGATCTATGTGCATCATACCACACAATTGGCATGCTTATTCTTCCAATGTAAAGGACCACAACTTTGTTTTCTAACAGACAGTATATGCATCACCAGGCTGGTCAATTTATTGTTGAAATGAAGCAAGAAAGATTTATATGGCCATCGGTTGTTACTAAACATTAGTTTATAGATATAGATACACTGAAAGAGAAAAATAAGAAAAAAGTATATACCTGTTGGGTAGTGTTCATTTACTGGCCAGCTGTCAACCTGAAGTGTGGCATTGCCACCATTCCTGGTAAAGCGTACTACATGGTATTTGCCATCGTTTACAGGTGTGCTTTCCTCTTTAATAGAGATGTCCACTGTGCCAATATTGAAGACTACACCAATCTTGCCTTGCTCCTGAAATAAAAAAGAAATAAGAAATTAATGCTTGCAAATTGCAGCCTATTAGGAGAATGTTCTTGCCCTACAAATACCTAATGGGTAATTGTACCGGTAGATGGCACTGAAGAATACACAGAAGCATCATTTTGACCTTTGTCAGGACACATTTCATTGGCTCTGCTTCAATATGTTGCCTTCTGCACTCTTCTTTACAGCATTCACCTGAATGTGCTGACTCATTTGTTCCCATAAAACATCACAGAAGACAGGTTATAGATCAGGCCATAAAAAACAGGAGATGGGGATAAATATTTATTTGAATAACATGCCTACTGATTATTAGCAGTCACTTGTTCAATTGTCATCTGAAATGCAGCTACTGGCAGACTGTATCCCAACAACTTTCATTCTGTTATTCTGCTTGGGAAATAAGCAGGCCCCAACCCTAAACAAATAACTGTGGGATCTAGCAGGAAGAGTGCAGTTGCAAGATGAATGGATTTAGAAGGAAGTAAAAATGTAATTAGTCAATGACCACCTGAGAGAAGCTAATTGCTCTTAAACCAAATGAAAAACCTCCCATATTCTCAAAAGACAGTAGTGGCCACCATCTTTTACTTTTCTGCATCACACCTCAAGCAATGCCTTATACAATAAAGTAGTCCTCCATATTGTTTTCCCAAAACGTTTAATACTACTAACTTAAACAATGCCAGAAATTCCTGTCACTGTACAATACACAATTAAAAGGAATGCAGGGATTCAAATCTGGTGCAGACATGCATAACTAAAATGTATCATATAGCAAGCCTTATGCTTGCTAGCCATCCACACTATAAAATTAGCAGCAACTTCAGTAACTGTCTCAATAGAAAAATCAAGGAAGAAACAAGTGCAAGTGGTCTTGTACCCAAACATAGCCTCTTCAAAACAAAACTAAGGTATATTAAGGGGGTAAGAGACAATTTTTTTACTGTTATTGCCTTACATATCTGTTATTACCTTATATATCTTCTTGGTGAGAAGATAACTGCATCCTTCAAGACTGTTACCCTGACTGACTTCACTATATTATTGTTAGCAAATTTTAACAAAGAAAGAAACCTCTCCTCCTGTACTTAGAGGCCACCTCAGTTTCCTCTCCTGGATTTATTCCTCTCTTCTGGTATCAACAGACCTTTTGTTTAAAACCCCTAGGTCTTAACAATTTCTTAGAGAGTATTCCTGCTTTACTTTACATTTCAAAGTTTACTCATACCAAAATACTTATCACAAGTTCCTTATATCCTAAATACTCTTCTTTTTTTGGACTTTTTTGCTAACACCCCCACCCCTAGTCCTCAGACTACAATACTTATACTAGGAAAGGAAAACGGTCCTGTAACTGAACAGGTAATTTAAATATTTGGACTGTGCTTCAACTACTTGATGTTTAGCACAGTAACAGTAAGCGCCTGTTTTTCCTCCCATTATAATGGTAGATTTTAGACTGCTAAATGTATGCTGAATAGCAACACACAGGTATATTCACACTGCTGTGCTTTGAATGGACTTCCCTTCAAGATATCAACAATCTTTTTTCACCAGAACATGGGGTAAGTGACCACAGCCCTTCTAAAAGCAGCATAACACTTTGTTGCAACTGAGAAATGCTCTAGCTCTCTTCAGTCCCACCTTGGGCACAGCTCCCTGTGATGCCTCAACACAAGTTTTGCAAAAGTACGACTTTATGCCAGATGTTGATACTTTTTTCTGGACTGAGTAGGAGCTTGTAATGAAAATGGTTTTGTTCCAATCACAAGGATAAAACACAATACAACACAGTACACCTATTGAAACCAAACTGCAGATGCAGATACAGTTTATTCATGAAATCTGTATCTCCAGGGCACCAGACACTATGAAAACCAGCAACAATTAGTATGTGCATTCTCGGCAGAAAAAAAAGGTAAAGCAAAACATAAAGAAAATCCTACAGCAAAGAACAGCGACCATGGACACGGGGCAAATCCAGGATTTTAAAAATCTCTACAGTTCCAGCTTCCCATACTACACCACCTCATTAAAAGCAGCTTTTGCCAAGACCTACCAGCCTAAATCTGAAAGACAAGCTTTACTGTTAAACTTTAGCACTTCATGATGGATGTGACCTTTTATTCCTTTCCCCATTCAGTCAGCTAGTAGATTTGCTTTCCCTGTTACCAAACACAAGTATTAACAAGACCACTGAGAATGTGAAAAAGAAAGATTTACCTCTGAGCCACTATCTGTAACGTTTATTTTGTAGTTAGAGGAAAAGAAATCCTAACCGTACAACAATGGAAAAGTTGCATTTACAGAGCCACAGACAGTATGCAACATAAGTGTTCCAAAAGGGCTCAAGAGAATTTTAACAGACAGCATGCATGATGCAGCATTTAACATACTGCATCATTATTCCACTGGGCTGCCCAAACACTTTGCACAAAAAGGTGACCATTAATTAATGCTTTTGAAGCCTTCAAGTGACATCAAGTGCTGGCACTACATCTTGGAAAACTGAGATCCATTTTATTTATAAATAATGAAGTGAACTCAGCATTCAATCTGTATTTTACTTCCCCCCTTCTTTATTTAAGGCTACTGTGCCAAAAAGGATTTTTGAAGTTCATCAAGAATTTATTTTCTGCTAATTTGTCCCATAAAATTGCTACTCTCAAAAGCCACATTACTATTTCTTCACTTACAGTCCTGGAGATAAACTTCTGCCATGATGTCTCTAAGACTTCAAACAAATAATTATGATCATATAATGGAATGGTTGTAGATAAACTGTATGAACAAAATAGCAAAGTACTAAAAAGAACGTACAAGGCCTCACCTTGACCCCTCTTATTCTACATCACGTCCTTCCACAGAATCCTGGCAACAGTTTGTTGCTATATGCACTGCTACCAAAACATTTTGAACATTATTTATTATATAGGGGCTAATCTAGAGCCTGGATCAGGAGATCTGCAACTAACACTATTTCACTTCAGGCAACTTTTTCTCTTAGCTTTCTGTGAAACAGATTCTTCACCTCTGACAGAAGGGTGATAGTCAACTATCTTTCCAACCTCTCAAGCCCTGTAAATTCAGATATATTTCACTTAAACATTTATGATATTCTGACAATCCCATCCCTTTCAGCCCTGAGAGCAACTACAATCCAAGAGGAGCAGGTCCTAATGTTTTCTCAGCTTTTACTTTCAACTCCTCCAAAACCCATTCCTTTCATCTGAAGGGACCTTGGGAACATTTCTGAGGTGTGACGTTTTTGCAGGTATGTTTTTTCTTTGGTTTCGCTCTACCCAAGGAGAACTAGAGCCTGTCTGCGTGCAGATTGTCAGGCCTTTGTTTCCTCCATGCTGTGCCTTTACATCTTGAAGGCATCTGTCTTTGCACCTAGCAGACCATGTGCAAAGAAAGTCAAATGAGAATGGCAGTGATTCTGTAAAATGAGTTATTTGAATCACAGAATCATAGAATGCTCAGGGTTGGAATCTGTTAGAGAGGACACATGTGCAAACAGCCACATATACCGTTTGCTCCCAAGAGGGGTTTACCTTTGGGTCTTCTTTTTCTCAATTCAAAATTCAAATAATCCACACTGAAAGTATATAGCTGTTCCCTATGTGCAGAAAGCATTTCATTTAAGAAACCAAGAGAGAGAACGCTGGCCAATAGGACAAATCCTACTCTCAGCTGCATCAGTGTGACTCGATATCAATTCTGTTGAAGAAACTCAATTCCTACTGATGCAAGTGGAAGCAGAGTTTATCCCAGTATCTTTGTTTCTTCTTCTGAAACTAAATGTAGAAAGAAAAAAAGAAAAGGCATTTGTAAAATATAATGGAAATCCAACTAGAATCCCAGGATAACTATGTTTTCTTGCACTCATTTTATTTCATAATTTTTTAATAGTCACTATTGTGCAGACTGCCTTCTCCTCCTACCCTGGCTGGTTCCAACATGACTAGACATTACCTGGCAGACAATACTCCTAGTTACTGCTTCCTGGACATGACTGCCGATTTTGCTGCTCTCATTTGAAAAAGATACAAGCTTTTCAGTAATACAACAACCCATTTCGCACTGTGGGAAGGTTTCATAAACTACATCGATTTTTTTCTCTCTCCCCTCTCCCCCCCACTTCCCTCCAAGTGCCACACACATAAACTTCAACTCTGGTAGGTACCCTCTAAATTCAGGAAAAATGCTGCGTTTCTTTATAACCCCAAGCACTGCTCTTCCTGGAATGGCTTTCCTCTACTTAGGCTTCTCAGATTTGCAATCTATGTTTTAAAAAATCCCTCTGTAATTTTTTTTCCATTTTATTCTTTATGTCTCTTTTGCTTGATCTCCTTTGGGGTTTTGTTTGTTTGTTTGATTGTCTGGGGTTTTTTTGTATTTTTGCTTTGCCTCAAATTTTATTCTGGATGTTAGTCCAGCTGTTAGATTGCTCACTTTCTGTGGGTAGGGGGACTTTGCACAACAGTGGTAAATGTAGTGAGGTATCCAGGATAACTGAAGATGTAAGATATATATTCCACAGAGGACATTCTCTAATTATCAAAACACCAAATCACTTTATGTGAACTTTCACTGTAAACAGTAAATCAGGAAGTTCTTTACTGATTAGAAAGGTAATAAAATCCAGCATTGTGCTTAAAGGACTAAGCTGCAACTAGAACCTAATGCATGGCTGGTCAGATCTTTCCAATATACGTATATAAATGGATTTAAGAAATGGAAATATTAGAACCTGTATTCAGCACAGAGAATTATGCAGACACTTCTACTCCTCTCTGTCTGGTCATATTTAATGCCATTTTTAATACCACTGCAAGCTAAGTCTGAAATCAGAATTCAACGCATACAAAACTCTATATTTTGTTAAAGGGATGGCTTACTGGATGAAGTTTCTCTTTCTCCAAATAATGGTGGCAGTGAAGGCATGCTCAAGAACTAGTACAGCCACCCTGGCAAATATAATAATCAAAAAAGCAGCAAATATTGTTAAGGAAATGACAGGCACTGAAGCTCACTTGACTTGGAAGCTTTAATCAGTGTTCCAACACTTTACAGTGTTTCTTTACTGTTACAACACTTTACTTGTTTCTTGACACAAGAAAAAAAAAAAAACCCAACATTTTTAAGGTGAAAGGAAGTACACAGACCAGCTAATTTTGGCTGATTTTTGAGGGCTATTATAAGAAGCAGTATGAAGGTTTTTTGTTATATAGAGCTTGTTAATGATTCTTTAAGGTGCTGAACCAGATCTACTAAATGCAAGTTACAAACCTATTTGTCAGAGAGAACAATACGCACAGAGGATAAAATAAATAGATATTATTAGCCCTTAGGGTTATGGTTTTTAAAAGAAGCAATTCTTACAGATACATTATTTATAAGGCTAAAAAGGACAATTGTTATTATCTAGTCTCTAAAATTTTATGTAAGGGCATATATCCTTGTTCAAATTGATTCTGTTGAACTATAGGATATATTTTAGAAAAAAAACACTTATTTGTGATTTGAACATCTATAGCTGAGGAAAGAAGCCTTGGAGTCATTGCAGTTGCTTCTTTGATGAGATTGGCTCACTGTTGAACATGGTCAAAAAGGCAAATGGAATGTCAAGAATTATAATGAAAAGGAACACTGTACAAAAGGAAAATCTCTGTTGTAAGTTAATGGTGCACCTTTGACTTTAATTCTTAAACATAGTACACAGATCTGTGTGTGGCTGTCTCAAAAAGAAGAGATATAAAAGGTTCAAAAAGTACTACACCTGAAATTGTATATATAAACCATCATAAAAAATAGCAATATTAGCACTATTTTTTTACAACTTAAAGAACTACAAATATATAATAATCATTTGGTAATAAAGTTTAAGCAAGGAAAGTACCTTTTGAGAGAGTACATAAATGAATTGTGCAACTCACTGTCACAGGATGTTTCAGATGTTTAAGATACATTCAAAAATAGACAAATTCATGGGAGGAAAGTCAATCAAGAGCCATTGAATACAACAATGTGCATATAACCTCCTGCTCAGCAGTTCCCTAAAAGCAGATCACTACCATTTCTTTTAACTTTTACTTCCTATGCTGAAGAACCATCTAGCACCATAGTTCTATAAATAACCTGTAAGACGGTGATCGAGTAAAAGTTTTCTTGAAGGTTCTTACCGTTTCTGATTCATTTATAAAGTGGCGAAACACTGAAGCTGGCAAAGATTAATGAGAATCAAATCTTTTTCATTGAAGGTTTAGAAAGAGTAGTTTAGCTAAACATCTGTCACAGCCAAGCTGCTGTATTTAGTCCTGCCTCAGAGCAAGAAAATGCTAGAGCAGATGACTCACGGTTGCAGCTTCCTCCTTCTGTGACTGCAGACTCTTCCCCCAGCTTTATACTGCATAAGAGAAAAAGACTCAGCTCTCTGAGTTTCTCACTTGAAAGCAGGCTTTTTAATCTTTTGTTTAATCTTCCCTATGGATCCAAAACTCCTTCAGTTTACCAATACTTTTCTTCAAATGAAGACACCAGAAAATTTTAACTTTTGTTTACAGAAATTGCACAACCACTTTGGCTTTTATGTTCAAAGGCTACATAATATTTTTTGGCCGCAATCTTACCGCGGGGCCTCACATTTAAGGCTTATTCACCATGACTAACAGTCTTATTCAGGAGTGCTCTCTGGGAATGTCCCTTATATTGAAAGATGGCCTCTACTCTTTGTTTTGGAACACACCACATTATTTAGCTCAAGTAAAATGTATAGCAATATCCTTGTTATGAGCTCACCAAACTTTCCAAACTGCCCCTCATTTTTTGCCAGTTGACTTTATGTGGGACACAGACTATTAGATAATACCTTTTAATGGCTCATACTGCAACATGTACTAAAGTATGTCTTATTCCTTCCTGTTCTGGATTTAATTTTTTTTACCAAACACTCTTGCAATATCACAAAAATACTAAGTTACCAATGGGATGTGAAACTGCAGTTCTCTTGCTTTACTTTTACCTTATGTCTCCCTCTTCCTTCATCTTCCCCTCTTTCCATCTTTGCCTCTTGTCTAATAATAAAAGTTTCTTTTACAAACAAAACTATTATGAAAACAAGAAAAAAAAAATTTTTACAAGAACTCAATCCTCTAACAACTCTTCTACCAGGATCAGAAGTGATTCATTAAGTACTACATCACACACAAGATAAGATATTCAGCCAAAGAAAAGCATGTATGAGATACAGAACCTGCTTGGGTTTTCTTCAGCCCAGATACCCTGGACCTGATAAGAGCTTTATGTATCACTGCAGGTTTTAAGGTAACATTAATACACAATACCATCAGAATTACACCTAGGAATTAACTTGGCACCAGAAGTTTCCATATTTCATGTAAGGTAATACCATCAGCACATTTTGAGGACTTTTAAATTTTAACTCACTCATAGAGGCAATCTAGCCTAGTTAGAGTACATGGATGAGACTTATTTTCTGCTTTTGCTGCTGCTCCACTGTACCTTGAATAAGCCACTTCTGTTTCTCTCTTCATTTTGTCTTTTTATACTCTGAAACCACAGGCTTATCAAGCAGTATATTTGTATATTATCTACCACAGTGGAGTCCTGATATCCAGTGGGACCTCCAGATGTTGTTGCAGTACAAATAATTAGTATCAAGCAGAGTATCTTGATTTACACTATCATCATTACTGTGACCAGCCTTGTACTAAGGACATCCTAAGCCCATTTCCTCAAAATCTGGGGAACACTGTGGCACATCTAGTTGCTCTTACTTAAATCTGACACCCACTGAGCAAAGCCTAGTAATCAGTGATGTTCAGCAGTCTTAAAAGGGAGGCTTGCTTCTGTGCTATTCAATGCCTAAGACTCTGCCCAATTAAATCTTTTCTTCCCATGACCTAGGAAAGCACCAGTACACTGGCAGTCAATTAACGGGTGGTAAAATGTTACACGAAATACATGCAGGTGTGTTTAGGCCACACAATTTGTCGAAAACAATTGTTATTACACAGCTGGTGAAGCTCCAGCCATAAGGCTGTTAATCCCTCTCATGTAGGGATATCGTAATGCAAGCAAAGCAACAGAAATTAGCAGCATGCTGAAAAGGGGTATTTCCTAGGGAAACAGGATGCAAATGAATTAAGAAAGCAATACCTGTCCACTGGTTCACTAGGAAATATACTATTCAGATGTCTCATTTGTTTCCCCAACTCACAAAATGCATCATGAAAACCTGCCCTATCTAATGGTGTGAACTCCAACTATAATTAGGATTAAACATTCTAAAGATGCCTTTTGAGAATATTAATAGTATATCCTGGAAAGTTTTGTGAAATGATACCTTTTAGATATGTTTATGGGACTAAGGCAGAAACAGTGAACCATTCTGAATGCTGACATTCACTTCCGTTTTCCTACAGGGCTGAACCAATGCATACTGTGTGCTGCATTTTACACTTAAAGCATCCACAAGCTGCTGCAGTCCTCCTGCATTACCAAAGTTGACTGATTAAATTCAGGCCTTTACATTTCTGTTTCTAAATGCTGCCATGTAACTCACTGTTCAGACAAAAATGTGACCAGCTGCTAAAATGTCACATCCACTCAATAAAAAAAATGACTACAGTAATAAGTCAGATTTTAGCAAGGCACAAGAACAAGCAACTTGCTCAAAAGTAGAGATCTTCCAGGAGAAAATATCTCCATTAATCTCAATGTCTTCTTTGGAGTTTTAATTCACCGGGTAACATTCCCGGCAACGTAAACTGACAGAGCTACTGTGGCAGTTACACTGTGGTGAGTGACCCTGGCTGGACACCAGGTGCCTACCAAAGACGCTCTATCACTTCCCTTCCTCAGCTGGACAGGGGAGAGAAAATATAATGAAAGACTTTTGGGTTGAGATAAGGACAGGGAGAGATCATTCATACATTACTGTTGCAGGCAAACCAGATTCGACTCAGGGGAAATTAGTTTAATTCATTACCAATCAAATTAGTGTAGGAAAATGAGAAAGAAACTCAAATTTTAAAACACCTTCTCCCCACCCCTCTGTTCTTCCTGGGCTTAACTTTACTCCTGATTTTCTCTACCTCCTCCCCTCAGCAGCACAGGAGGACAGGGAATGGGTGTTGCACTCAGTTCATCACACACTGTCTCTGCTGCTCCTTCCTCCACAGGGAGGACCCCTCACACTCTTACCTTGCTCCAGAGTGGGGTTCCTCCGATGGGAGACAGTTCTCCACAAACTTCTCCAACCACAGTCCTTGCCATGGGCTACAGTTCCTCATGAATTGCTCCAGAATTGGTCCCTTCGACAGGGTGCAGTCCTTCAGGAACAGATTGCTCCAGCATGGGTCCCCCATGGGGTCACAAGCCCTGTGAGCAAACCACCTCCACGTGGGCTCCTCTCCCCATGGGTCCATGGGTCCTGCCAGGAGCTTGTTCCATCACAGGCTCTCCACAGGGTCACAGACTCCTTTGGGCACATCTATCTGCTCCATCATGGGGTCCTCCATGGGCTGCAGGTGGAGATCTGCTCCACCATGTACGTCCATGGACTGCAGGGGGACAGCCTGCCTCACTGTGGTCTTCACCACGGGCTGCAGGGGAATCTCTGCTCCAGCACCCGGAGCACCTCCTTCCCTCCTTCACTGACTTCAGTGTCTGCAGAGCTGCTTCTCTCACATATTCTTACTTCTCTCTCCCACTGCTATTGCACAGGTGTTTTTTTCCCCCTTCTTAAACATGCTACCCCAGAGGCACTACCCCCACTGCTGAAGGGGTTGGCCTTGGCCAGCAGCAGGTCTATCTTGGAGCTGGCTGGCATTGGCTCTATCAGACATGGGGGAAGCTTCTATCAGCTTCTCACAGAAGCCATCCCTGTAGCCCCCCACTACCAAAACCTTGTAAAACAAGCACAATACATGTAGAAAATATGGTATCAATGATCTGATACTTGCAGGTAGCATGGAATAAACTATGTGTCTTAACTGGGCTTCCTTATCAGGAGCATTGGTACAGTTGCAAGATGTCTGTGGGCTGAAGGCACAGCATGTATCACTCTGTAATAGCCATCAGGGCTGTCTGCCTCAATCCATAGCTTGCAGAAAAGTGAGCACTTGTCAAGAAGATGGCATTAAAAGAGGACACTGCTGTCTGACAGGAAAGGTGATCACAAATATCAACTTGCCACCATCCAATTAACCCAAGCGCAGTAGATATAGAATTACAAGTGTTGAAGAGACTTTAGACAAAAAGAATCCATTTAAACTTGGTTTTGCCTAGACTATATTTGTTTGTAAACTCTCTTCAACCCTTAATCAGTGTTGCAGGGTTTCAGAACATTCCAAAAAAATATATGCTGAAAGGTATTATATGACTAAACACTATATATTACTGTATTTTCTTTTCCACTGTGGGTATTTTTTTTATGGAATTCTAATAGAATTTAATGCATCTAGGGTCTATGTTCCTTTCAAAATCTACAAAGCAAATTTCATGAACTGTATATATTAGCAGCATATTGTAAACAAAGTAGTTAGACTTCTTTATCAGACAAGCAAGAGGTTCGAGCTAAGGTTTGATAGGCCTCTCCAATCAGACAAGATAATGAGGAAACTAGGAGTATATGTAAACACAAACAGTGCCTGGATTCAATAACAGCTTATTTCCAGCTTTTTAAAGCTTGGGGGGGTTTTTTAAACAGCAGATTTTTATTATTTTTTTTTAAGCAAGTATTATGTGGTTTTTGAGACTAGCAAAAAAGCCTGCCAGCAGAAAGCTTCTCCAATCCTGAATCACAGATGTTTCTCAAGATTTTGAATGGCAGTAGAAAATACGGATTACAACATACATGAACAGCATGTGAACACTGCAGTGTAAGAAAGCTTTATTTCTAAGGAAAATACCCTAATTACCCAAAATAACTTACTTCCTCACAGATTTTTAATAGCTTTCTATGACAGAGCAGTACTTGGTAAGGAACAGTGGAATATTAGACAGTGATGGAAAAAGAGAGGAGAAGCAGATAGTGCTTTTGAACACAGCTCACAAAGGAGGCCACCAGTACCATTTGCATGTTGGAAAGCAGAGACAAATGAGAAATGACTTGCCAAAATTTTGCAGGAGAAGTTACAGGAACAAATCAAATAATTAAAATAAGCTTGAATTCTTAGGTCAGTACCTTGTCATTTACATTACCTTGACTTTGCTGCCAAAGAACATTTAAAACATTCATATTTTACATGCACTAAGTACTAAATAAATTCACATAGAATCTTTCCATTTTCCTTGACAACCTATATATCTATCTCAATGCATGTTTTTCCACTGTTAGGGGATCTAGTATTTTGTGGTGCTCATTTCTAGGCACTTCAACCTCAGCACCTCTACCCCCAGAGTGGCAGTTGGCCCTTCAACCCCAAAGGCATTTTTATGTTCATCTCCAACAAAAGTCAAAATGCTGCATTTGAACCTTGTTGGAAACAGCACCTTACAACAAGGCTCAGTTTTCCTACAGAAAAAAGCTGACAATTTTATTGAATCGAGATGGGCCATTGGGAAAAAGTTACAACTTGGCCATTTGCCTGTTTATTTTGTGTTGTGGAATTTGATTACTGTAAAGCTACTTGGCAAAGTGGTATCAGCCAGGGACCCTTGCCAAGTTTGTATTATGTTAGATCAGAACTTCTGATGTCAAATTGAAACTTAATTATTGGGAATGGATGCCATACAGAAAGCTGAAGTACTTCCAGGATTAATTTTTTGGCATAGTAGGGAAGGAGTAGAGCATAAGGAGAAGATTAATGTCAAAATTTCAGCTTCTGTACCTTTTTCTGGTATCTTTTCCTCTGTACCTTCTAGGAAAAAAACAGAGATATGAAAGGACAACTGAAACATCAAAGGAAACTGCGCTCTTAGGACTGTGCTGAGAGCCTAATCCTACTGCCTTTAGATGATGAGGGTCGTCTATTTTTGTCTAACACTTTTAAATCAGTGGGAGAGAAACACAAGAGAATTAAGCACAAGGATGCACACCTTGACCCATCTTCCCTCTCCGCATGGCCACTCACACATTTACATCAGCTTCTGTACAAAGAAGCTATGTTTCATCAGGCCTTCAGGAAAAGACAAAGGACCACCTTTACAGACAACCCTCTATTCATAAATTGTTGTAGCTACCATTAGAAGCACTGGGGTAAAGGAGAGATAAGATGAGTACAGAAACAGTCCTAAGATGTTTATTCCTTGATCAAGGCTGAGTTTTTATGAATAAATTGAAACAGCCAATGGAATTTAGAGCTAGAGGACTGTTGTGTTTTAGACTATACTGTTTGTGCTTCACACTGAAAGGAAACATTTTCTCGACTTCGTCCAGCACTCAGTGATTTGGCAATACTCAGTAAATATTACCAAAGTACAAGAACAGAGCTCCTCTCCTCAGTCATTATTTGTTAGCATGCTGTTGAAATTAATAGGTTAAACCCTGGCATTCCTATTCAGGAGAAAGCCCTATAGAGGACCCAGATCTGCAAAAGGATTTAGCTTGATACTGTATGTTCAGCACAAAATATCATAGACTTTAGAAATCAAATTTTGAAGAACTGCCATTTTGTTTAGGGAAATAAGAGTAAGATGTGCCTTATCTCATCTTTTTGCAATGATATGACTATAGCCCCAACTCCCCAGATCCCTACACAATCTACCTACCTGACTAGCTGATTGGGAGAGTCAATTAAACCGTAACAGGTTGATGGTGTGAAATACAAGCTGAAGGATAGATAAGGGTGATGGATGTCTGTGGCCAGCTACTGCAGCTGTTGTCTGTGGCTGTTCATGCAGATGGAGGACAGTATTGGCAACATATGGCACGGGAGTTTGGGCTTGGAAGGCAGATACAGCAGAGTGATAAAAGAAATTAAAACCAAAGCAGCATGGTGGCTAGCAAGGCAGTCTAACAAACTGAACAGCTGACCACTTTCCTGGTTTCTGCATTTCTACACCTTACCCAGGTTTCTAGGACTCTACCTCTATTCCTACTGCTTGCCTGCAAAGAGGGAGCCACGAAGCTATAGCTGGGAAGTGGCTAAAGCCAATAGTCATTCCAGCAGATGCATCCAGGCAGCAGCCAGTCAGTTGGTGTGGCTGGACTGGGTGAAAGTCTCATAAAACATTATGAATACTGCTTGTTCCTTGTAAACCACAGCCTGGATAACTAAGTGCTTTAGAAAATGGTCATTTGGATATTTGGTTGATGAGATACACAGAACCATAAGCTGATGGAGATCAGCAGCTGTCTCTACAGTGAGGTTCTCACTACAGCTTCAATGGTAAGGCACATAGGAGTACAGTATCCCAGGCCTTAAGGGAATAACAGGATACTCTGTACACCACAGACCTGGCCACTGCCACCACCGAAGCCAAGGTCTTATTCTTTTGCACTAGCTGTGATTTAGGTTCCTTTGAGGTTAAAAGTTATTTTTCTTATGAACAATTTTAACAGTAATCCTAGATAACCTTTCTTCTCATGGGTCTCCTTGTCATATCAGTTTGGACTTGTTTCTTCTCTCTGTAGTTTCCCTGTTTCATTCCTCTTGGCATCTTTCATCTTCTTCCTTTAAGATGACCCAAACTACATTGTAACAGGAAGGGGCTTCTCTGGTAAAATCTCAGAATATTTTCACCAGACACTGTGATGTATTTTCTGAATATTTACATCAAAACAGAAGAAGCTGGTTTTAGTTGACCCTCTTGATAAGCAAATACTGAATTAAAAATTACTGGTCGTTAAAAATTACCTGCTTTCTCAACCTCACTGGTGGGCCTGCTTATGTCCATGCATGATAGTGTAAAGAGTTAGTAGCCACATCCTGTCAATGTCTCTACTACGGCCTTCAAGAACTTTTTAAAGGGCAACTAACAGCCAGCTCAGTAGAAACTTTAATGCTGCCAGTTTAAAAATAAATACATCAGAAATTAGTGAAAACAGAGTCATTTAACTCTTAGAACACTGACTTCCACAAAGAAATGCACCTAAGCACAATGCACATCTTCAGGATCCAAAAGATCATCCTGCCAATTGACGTACAATGCTAGTGACACAGCCTTGTCAGGCTACACTATAAATAAAATTACGCCAACAAAACAAAGCAGGCAGAATGTGTAAATGTGTATAGATACGGGAGCATTTCAGAAAAAGGAAATAAGGAATGCTAGCATGGGCTCCCCATGTTTGTAGCTATCTTGTGTTCTAGGTTTTCTCACATTACAGCAGGAAAAAGACCAGAAAAAGGAGAAAATAAAATGAGAATACAATGTTATTTACAATGTTCCTGTTCATCCCCATGGAATTTCACTGCTCCTCTGAATAAATATAATTATCCTCAAATTGCTTTGTACCTCATTATTAATAATTGAAGATTCTCCTTCAGAAAATGGATACAGTTTTTTGGGAATGAGTAATATGAGGAAGTTTATGCTGATCCACCAAACATCAGTCATGCTCTTGTACCAAAGGAGAATGCAGTACATGACGTAAGTGAAAGAAGCTCCAGGAAATTCAAGTAACACCAGCCTGCATACAGAGATAACCTATACTACAGCTTTAAGGCTGGATAAAACAAGCAGATTTCGGTTCTGTATCATGATGGTCTTTTTTCACACTGGAACACAAGTTAGCCTAATTACAGTCTCCCTAAATAGATAGGTACAAATGACAGCCTGAATACACAGCAAATTCCTACATCAGGGGTCTGAATGTTTCAGAAGGGCTTGCACAGCTTCTCACCATTGAGCCCAATACACTAACTGAGAACTGACCCAGTGTGTGAAAGGAGACCATCAATGAATAGCCAGAATAATTCAGGGAGCACAACAGCTGTTTGACTTTAGAGCTTTCTTCTGAAAGAAAAAAATAAATGTCAAAGATTTAAGAGAAAGTGCATTATACTGGCTTTTAAACTTTTCAGACTTTCTGTAGAAAAATAAATAATGAAATTACAGTGGTTTTATTTAACTACCCAAATTTTGTTAGAACATTTTACTTTCTAGACATACTACTTATTCTTCCATTTGGTCTTTAGTTTCATCCTCCCTTTTCCTTTGAAGAAAAAAAGGAAGCAGAAAAGATGACAAAATGAGATAAAGAATAAATGTTCTTACAATTTATAAGCCTAAACTTCAGATATTTATCTGAAGACACAATTTTCTAACACAGCAACAAAAGTTAGTTTCAGTGGAAAATGTTCGAACTCTAAAAATGCGCCCAGTTAAAAAAATGGCCTTAGCATGTTTGTTTGTTCATATTTTTCCCTCGCAATGAAATATGTGGGTTTCTCAAATTGGAATTACATGCAGAGCATAACCACTTTGAACTGGTAAGTAGCGGGCTCTGCTATTATCCTAAAACCCCCACATCATTATAATCTTTTTTAGTACACAGTATTTAGTCAGTGCAGTCATGGCTATTGCTAAAGAGTCTGGCCTTCCTATATCTCCCTGGCAAATTTTGCAGCGTTATCTCGAGAGACCAAGAAGAAGAATTACTATCACAGGAGATAACATTGCTGTCCTTCTAATAAGGACTTTTCGTGACATTGAAGCATGGGCTATGTGATGGCAAGGAAAAGTTAGTTTGGTATGTTTTATTCTGGAGTTTGTTCAAATTTCTTGGTAGTGCAAATAAAGGGTGCCTGAAAGACCAAGCCTGGCCATACTCTAAATGTGATGTTAATTCTGCATAGATTAAGTTAGATTAGCAGTTTTATATGGTAGTTTTCTGCTAGAACCCAACATTTTCAACTGCCATAACTACAACAATGGAATAGGAGAAAAATATTTGGATATAATTTCTTCTGGCTAAGTTATTTGGATCTTAAGGTGCCTTTTGGATCTTAAGGTACTTTTTAAAATGCCCTTATCAGTTCACTTTTCCCATAACGCACTTTTGGTGTTTCAAGTGACCTAGTCTTCTTGATTGTTTGGTGGTTATTTTGTTTTTAATATTGCAAATTAAAGTGCCACCCTAATGTAGTGGGTTCAGTATCACAGTTAGTGGTTAACAGGTCTGCAACCTTCGATGTGGCATTAGATGCATGCACTTCCCCCAGCCTTCAAGGATACATTTCTTTCTTTGTGAAACTAGGTAGTGGTTTCAAAAAGAAAAGGGAACATGAAAGCCTTATCCGCTTTTCTGGAATGATCCAAAATGAGAAGCATTAAAAAGGCTTCATTGTTTTCTGTGAGAAAGGTTAATGGCAATAGCTGCATTTCAGAAGGAAAAGAAAAAATTGATGAAGAAAATAAAAAAAATAAAAGAAAAAAAGAAAAAAAAAAGAACACACCACAAAAAACCACAAAACACAACAAACAAAACAAAACAAAACAAAACAAAAAAAAAACCAAAAAACAAACCAAAACAACAGCTATGTCTTTATTTGGATCAAAGTGATAGGGAGGGACTTGTGCCAAGTGTCTCCTGTGAAGCACTAAGTGTCTCCCCATTTTCCTGGATAACCAAATCCAAAAGCAACAAACAACAAAAAAGCCCACACAACACACACATCCAATTGCATGCAACAAACAGTAGTGAAAATTCACTGTGTGCCATCCTCACTAGCTTATGAACTTTCAGGGTGAGCTTCAAGGAAAAAGAGTGGGATTCAAACCCTACAATCCATTTTCTTTTCAGGATTTCAGGACAGATGGCCAGTAAGGAGTTCTAAATTATTCTTGGTGCATACTACAAACAGACTGGTTTTTGAGGACTTGCAATTTTCCAATCATTATCAATTGGGCTGAGACACTAACTCATTTGCTAGAGACTACCAAATAGCTACAAAAGAACTATGATCTTTTTTTATTACTTGATTGGATTTACTAATGGATTGAGTTCAGCTGCTAACTAGAAAGGAAGAGCACTGTTTAATCCTGGCACTATTCCTCTGACTTCAGTGACGTTTATCTAGAAACACACTTGGCTTGAAAACTGTTGCCTTAAATTGATTCTCTGAGTCTTCTTAACCCTTTTAGCATTTGAAGGTTGGGTATACTACATTATTTTCTGAGACTTACCTGTGGTTTATTTGCAAAAGGCACTTTTCTATCATTGTATTGACACACAAATGGAACTTGCACTTAACCCTGCCACATTTGCTAACTGAACACAAATCAAAGATTTCCACTTTTCATTGTCAAAAAGATGAACTATTTTCTGTCCAAGTCAAACAGCCCTAGTATATCCAGATTAGTCACTTTCCAGAAATGATGTAAGCCACAATACCAGGTCCTGACCACTAACATCTCAGAACACTTCCCTCTTTTAAATATGGGTTTATTTATACTTTTATTGCTGTGACAATCAGTTTTGAGAAAAACATTCTGCAGTTCCTTTTGTGTATGTTACCCATAAGTTATAGCAGAGCATAGAGTCTTTTGTTTTGTATACTAGGGTTGGAACAATGATCTGAATTGCTCCTTGCTGAAGAGCTTCTCATAAAGCTATGAAAAGGAAAAATGGGGGAAATAAAGGAGGAGGCAGACCCACAAAAGCAGCAACACCATGTACTAAAATACTACTGCTAGCACAGATCAGTGCCTCTACTGGGTGTCTGAGCTGAAAAAGAGAACAGATGCAATGACTCATGTTACTAAAGGTAAAGTGCTTGTGATCAGAGCTGTGCTTCCTGGATTGTTAAATCAGCAACTTTACTGAGTGCTGAATTAAATATGTTTTAAATGGTATTTCAAAGTTACAGTTGGTTACATTTGGCCATGCTGACCTTAACAATGTCACGTTAAATATTTTCCCTTTAATTAAGGTAATAGCTAAGCTCTAAGGATGAGTATTCTTTTTCACTTCATTAATTTTACAGTTAAATGGAAAATAAGATATAGAAGCAGATTAGCAAAGCATCATGACAGAAGGGACCTTTCAGTTAGCCTGAACATCACCACAGTACTCATGGGTCCAGGCCCATCAGTTTTTAATGCTAGGCAGGCTGTGCGTGCAGAAGTCCTGATCTCGGAATTGCTCAGCACCCACAGTTCCAAACACAGCTCATAGGATCGACCAGTGTGCACCCAGTCTGACAGCACACTAGCTAGTCTCCACACGACACAGGTTAAGCTTCTGCATCAATACAGGTAAACTTTTTTAGCAGCAGAAGGGCTGCAAGCTCCCTTTCTGCTGTCTGCTGGAGTGTTAACAATGAGTATTCTTCCCGAACGATAAAGGGAAAAGTTACTTATGCCAAATAATACCTTTGTCAGTACAATGATCAATATCGCTTACTGAAGTTTAAACAAATTGCAATGTGATACAACATTGCTATCATGTAACATAATCCTACAGTTTCAAGGGAATGACTTAGATTTGAACTAGAAACTAAAAGTAGAAGAGGTATACAGAGACTTTTGTAATAGAAACATATACAACGAATTGACAATGCTTAGAAAGAAACTTTTTCAGAGTCCAAACAGGGAGCTGCTTTCTCTTCTTGTGTTGGCTTTGCCTGATAGAAGTTACAGGCCTAGAAAAGTCTCTTCTGGGAATTATAATGGCTGATAATATTTCCACATTCAAAATTAACATTGTGATTATAGGGGTGCTTATGAAACTTCATCGTGGATTTGTGTACTATTTTCATATGCAGTAAATGCTCAGCCTGATTTTTCAAAATTGGGCCCACCTATCTCAACTGAAATACACTGAAAAGGAGCTCCTTTACTATTCATAAAGTGTTAACTTAGTAAGACAAGTAAACAGCTTCCCTTATACTCTCTTTTTGCAAGCATCACATCGCTCTTGCTCACAGGATTTATTACAGTGTAAGGGAAGATTCTCATTAGATCCATTCCTGAAAACACAGGTAGCACATCACTGTTCACCAGGTAAAGCAGGACAGCTAGTGGAGCATTTAGTCCAGTAACTGTGAAACAGCAAGTCATCTATTTTTGTGAAGGGAATCTTGATTTAATAAATCAGTTGGAGAGCTGCAAGTCAGATGATCTCAATCCTACCCCTTATGCTGGAGGGGAATTGCTATGTAACTTAAAGAAAGCATAATAGCATTTTTGCCCACATTTCTTTCTCTTTAAAATGAGAACAAAAATGAAAACAACGTTTTTATTAAATGGTCGTATGCTGCTAAGAGATCCCAGAACAGAAGTCTAGACAACTCCCAACTTCCCCCAAGAATTGTCTGATCTCTTCCTAAAATATCTGCAGATTTGTTTGCAGGCTGAAAAGATCCTGACAGCAGGGTAGCTGGTTTCGCTGCTCAGGCCACCCATTCTGTCTGCAGCTGTTCTCAGGGCTCACATATAATCATCGCATTTGTCACGATGGCAATGGTGATAATGATACCTTGTGCACTAATGAAAGGCAAGTACATATTTCACTTTCTGTGAGGGTTGGTGCTTGAGCACCACTGCCTGCCAGCTGTCTCTGTCCACAGCACAACCTGTGATTTAGTTAACAAGATGAGCCATTTCAGGGATCAATCATTATCCTTTCTGTCTTTATCCATTTACTGTTGCTGCCTGTGACAAACAGCATAGGTTTCACAAACAAGGTCTTTTCAGGTGGAAAGGATGGAAAAATAAGCATAGAAAAAATAGGACTCTAGTCCGCTGTGCCTATTGGGAGCTTTTTACCATAGCACTGGAACTTCTGGTTCTTCTCATCTCTAAGTTAAGCAAAAGCATCTTAGACATACAATTCACACTTCTAGCTTACTTTTAAAGGGTTTTGTGTGGCATCTGTGGTCTGACCAGAAATTCTCACTAAAGAGGTCTTTCTGCTTTACATCCACTGTATGTTTTCAGATCCAGGTGGATGCTACGGTTCAGTTAGCTTCCTAGCCAGATGAACGTTTAGGGGTCAAACAGCTTCAGTGGCCATAAAGAAACAACGTTTGACACTACTAATGTTTCACCTCTCATTTACATGAAAGTTGAGGAAAGAAGTCAGAACCTTTCATTGATTTAACTTTTCCCTCTGTTGATGGAACACCCCTGATCCTTTTCCCAATCAGCAGTGGGAACTGCTCACAGTTCAATTTTAGTCAATTGCAGAGTGCAATTCTGAGCATAAACAACTCCACATCAGGGTCTACGACTTCAAGTTCTCAGTGAATTTTCTCTCCACACCTGTGTCTGCAAACTTATCTCTTGGATAAGTGCAAGGATTTGCAGATCACAAGGAGGAAGTGGGAAGGAAGGTCTGGTTTAGCCCTCAGGGCTTCAGGTTGCTGGCAGAAGAGCCCTAATTAATTTTCGGAGGAGCTATTCAAGTATCCCACTGCCACTGCTGATGAGGGGCATGGACACTCCCCGCTCTCTGAATGCAATCAACTTTGGTTCGGATAACTCTCCAGCCAATTTTAAACATCTAGAGCCACAACCTAATCATAAAGATTTCCCCCATAACATTTGATCCTGAAAATGGTAACTTGTAAAGAAAATTTAACCATCTTCAGTCTATAGTTCACACAAAGGTACTGCATTGGAAAACAAAAGGTGGAACAGGGATTTTATCAGGTCTGGATTTTCCCTGTTCATACGACAAGAATAATCATATACTACCATTTCGTGGGAGTGTTGTGCAGCTTACTCCATAAATAGTTGTGAAGAGCTGTGATATCTATTGGAAGATACATAAATATATGTTGATATAATATTCTCAGAATAAAATACAAATTGTGGTGATCCTAAAAGCAGTTACGCACTTAATTGTTAAAAGCAAAGTTGATTTGCTTGCAAACTTAGGCAACCTTTCATACGTTATCCTACAGTACAGCCACTACACTACTGGAAGGTAACACATACTTTCTCCCCCTCCCTTTTTTTTATTTTTTTTCTTTTGAGGGTATACGTGATGCTCCTGAGAATGAGGTGCCTGCAAACCTTACTTCATTGTCAGGCAATGTAAAAGAAACACTGACATGGATTATTAAAATATGGTAATATAAACCCAATATTCCTCCTATAAGTAATCAAATGTACTAGGACTCTTTGTATCTACAAAGATATAACAAAACACCAGATAAAAGAAAACAGGTGTCAGCCAGAATTTCAAAGGGTCTTTTTAAAAAGCACTCTACAAAAATAATAATAGAAGAAAAAGTGCTGTAAAGAATTAGAAACTGATTTAAAAGCCAGTAAACAGAAAGTAAGAAGAAAATTCTGTTGGGTTTGGGTTTTTGGTTGGTTTTTTTTTTCAATATGACAAAGAAAACAATGGAGAAGTTCTGGTTAAGGAGCCCCATTTCCCGTAATTGTCAGTGCTGTGGAAAAGGAGGTAAATAACAAAGAAACAAATCTGCAGCTGGCACAAAATTATTTAAGTTATTTCTTAGTAGGAGCTCTATGAAAATCGTCTACACAATGGCAAATTAAATTTACTGTTGACAGATGCAAAGTGCATGCTGAAAATAACTAATAACTGCATATATGCTGTTGAGTTCCAAATTAACTGAAAATACCAAGAAAAAAGGTCCCTGTGTGTGTATTGCAATCTGTCAAGGCCTAAACATGAGATACAACATGTGACAAAGATACTAAACGAGGGGAGGAGCAAAACCATTCAGGCAGAAAACTTAAAATACTCTGGATTTATTGTGGATAGCTTTTTTAAAAAAAACCCACCACCTCTGCTCTATTGTTCCCTACTTCTGATACAAGCAAGTTTTGACATTAAAATTTGGCAGGCACTGAACAGTGGCAGAACCTAAATTAATCTGGAACAAACAAAAAAAAAGTAATATCTCTTAAAGGGACATACTTTGAAACATACGTCCAGAGATATATCTGCACGTGAGGAGACAGTCATCGTGTAGCATCTACCCTAGATCCTACAATACATCCAGATCGTTAGATGAGCCACTGGTCTGAAGAATAATATTCACACCTATGGCATTGCAATGCAATCCAGTTTTGCCCTTGATAGCACTTTGTCAAAATTTACATAGGCAGGGTGCATACTGAACCTCCTTTCATTCTTTAATTTGAATACAAAGGAGTCATTACTCAGACTCAACTCTTAAATTTTCCAGATTGTGACACTTCTCTGATGAATGGATAATTCTATGTCAAACAAACCAAAGCCATGCACAGCCTTACATCATGCTGGAAAGGTGCTTAAGGCACAGGCTAAGTGTGTTCATTTCTCAGGGGATCCCATTCTAGGCAAGGTAAAAGAGCAGCCTGTTTGGCTTTGTGGGTGATGCAAACAATGGAGGCAGTATTCGCACTGCAGTCAGTGTTCTGTAGCAACTTGTGAAGCAGAGACTGTGATCCATCAGAGGGATGGAGCATGTAGGAGGAACAAAAAACTTCTGAAGATTTTGCCAGCACATCCATGGGTTAAAGAAGCAGAAAAAGTACTTAAGAAATGGAAGCTACAAAAAAATTACTCCTTCCCCAATCCTGAGAGCTCCCTACTGACATAATTAAACTAAAAACCAAACCACATGCACAGGGCAGCAAACTCACTTTGGATATGATCTAGTTTAAGAAGATATAGGGCTGCTCAGAAGACAGAAGGGCAAAAGGTTCCTTTTTTTTCTTGCCTTATCCTTGTCACAAGCATTTGTACTTGTGCAAATGTCATGAGTTTAAAAATTCATTTCTTGCCAGAGTAGGATCATTACCTTTCTATCTGTCCCTGCTGGGATAAAAATAAAGTCAAAGTGTCACAGGCAGGGTGATCTCAGTATGCAAGAGGAAGGAATATTACTACCAGGAAATCAGTATTGAGCAACACATGTTCCTCTTGGTTCTTGTCCTGTGAGAAGAGGTAAAGTTCAGAGATCAGAAAGAAAAAATGAAAAGAAAGAAAGGAAAGAATAAATAAATTAAGAAAAAAACCCACACAAACACCCTTTCTTCACAGCAGTAGCCATCTTCAGGTTCTTACCAACACATCTAAGAGGTAGGGGAATGTCCCTAACCTAACCTCAGTATCTACTGATATGCTCTATGCACAGCCCAAATCTGTATGGAATGACCATGTGTTTGGGTGACCTCTACTGATCCAGCCAGCAGAATGCACTATTCTAACCATTTGCACAGTTTAAATCAAAACCAACCCAGTAAACCTGGTGAAATTATGATATGAAGAAGTAGGCTTGGAAGACTGTGGATCAGTTTAGTGGAGTGGATAAGAAAGAAATAGGACATTTGACATATCTATATTGAAAAGAGAAAAATGTCTAATGGCAGGCACGACCACCTTGTCCCCTCTTCCCCTGCCTCCATAGCTTCATCCAAAAAACTCATTATTAATGTACCAGGAGAAGACATTTCACATTTACTCCTTAAGATCAACCTGACAGCTTACCAGCTGTTTCTGTACTCTTCTTCCCACAATGGCATGAGTAATCCAAAGAGTGTTCTCACTTTCTCTGCTAGCAGCATGGTTACCTGCTGTTCATATTTCCTAGTCTGCTCCCTAAGCAGCAATGTACTACCTCTTTTATTTCCCACTCACTTTGCATATCATAGGGTTGGATATTGTATAAAGACAATTATTACCTCTATCTCATTACGGAAGTTCTCATGCTAGGAAAATAGCCTCCCTCCCATCTCTTTACCTCTAATGGGACTGCCTCAAGGATACATTGGTCATTTCTTGGTGCTATTCCAGTACTTTGGCCTGACGAAGAAATTTATGGGTCAACACATATTTCAGCTGTTTCCTTAGAGAGTAGAGCAGAAGTACAAGTACTGAATAAAGGATAAAACAAGTCAGTTTGGGGGAAGATGCTCATCTCTTACAGGGAACTATTGGTGTCCAAGAATGAAAGACACAAGTGCAAAGGGCATTGAGGGGCTGAGTCTTACACTTTTTTTAAAAAAAAAACTCTTACAAGGAATACCGTAATAAAATCATTACCTAGGACCTGAGCCAATCCTTTCAGATATGTGTAACTTATTCTGGGTTGCACCACACCACCCAAAGCCTGGAAGTCTGAAGGAAGTACATTTAGTGTCACAATCAATAGCTGAAAGGACACTTGAAAAACAAAATGACATGTGCCCCAAATTCTCTGGTGTATCTTGTGGGCTAACACCTGCCATATCCCTTGACAAGATCGGGTTGATGAAAGTTCAGGATGTGTGCAGCCTTACTCTAAGAGAAATTCCTGCACCCCTCCCCTCTATTTTTTCTTTTTTTTTTTTTTTTTTTTTTTTAGGATACTTTTCATGTTTCCTTTGCCATTCACTGTGTTTTTGGACTAATTGTGCCTGCATAAGTAAAAAGGCCAGTGGGATTTGTTTGCCCTTCTGGCAAACCACACAGGCATAAACCACACAGTCCTAAAATGGAGAAACAGACTTCCATTGTGTTTGCCAGCACCACACAACTGGCCTTTTTGAAATGCTGCAAAACAGAAAGAGAAACAGAGTACAGGAGGATCGCAGTGCTTGCCAAATGGCATTTCCTGTCATATGCACACACTAGTCTGGATAGTCACTTGGGTGAAGAAGTAAAAAGCTATTAGCATCAGGACAGAAACAGGCATCCAATTTCCCACCCACCCAGATGGAGGAAAATAGAGTACCTCCCTGGTAATGGTTTTCAGAGAGAAAGGGATACAAAGCAGGAAACAAAAGAGGACAGACTCCAACAACACTTCTTTTCTTTTCTTTTTTTTTAACAGAGGGTTCTTTTTTTTCCTCTCTCTCTCTCTTAGTTTCTAATCCATAAAGGAATTTAAATCTCGTCTTAAAAAAAACACCTCTATTCCTGGGCACACTTTACAGACAATGCATTAAGAACAGACAAAAGCACTGCAGTTAATAAAAAAGGACTTTCCTGTCTCATTCTCTGCAATGATATAATATCTAGCATACCAAATAAATGGAGACAAAGCATGGAAAAGAAAGAAGGCTCAGAATTCAAAATGTGAGATATTCCCAGGTTGCTTTGAAGCTTTTGACTGTCTCTCCAGAGCTCCCTTGAAATAAGGTAATAAACAAAATTAACACTAATACTGATACTGCTAACAGTAATAGTTTATCCTGTAGCAGAGCAAGAGACTGGCCTTGGATATAGCACAGCAGTTATACCATAAAGGCAGTGATATATCACAGAAGTGACCAACACACAATGGGATGCAGGATAGGTAATGCTTGGTTTCCCTTCAAAAAGGACTTTGTTAGCAGTAGGTGAGACAGAGAAAAGATACTGATGGAAAAGACAAGGAAACACAGATAGCCACAAAGTCTCAGAAGGAGGGAAGAGGCAGAAAAGATACGGATTAAATCACCAATCAACAGACTTTTCAGCATTTTTGTTCTCCACATAAGTTCTTTGAAGAAAACAGAGTTACAGAATAACACACTGAGGTTCCAGCAAAATCCGTATTACAGTACAGTCACTATTATTATTACTGTTTAATAGAACTTTATTTTCTATACAGACAGAGCCCTAAGAGCACCACAAAGGATTCTGAAGCACTTTGAAAACAGGACATGGCACAATGTTATCTAAATGAAGGTACAAGTGAAATCTGCAATAAAACATGATGAAGCAATTTTGGGCCTGGGTAGTAATCTGCCAACAGTGAAGTCAGTCCACTCAAAAAACTATTCGCTTGGGTAAAATGCCATAATGGGAAAGTACAGGTTTAAATTCTAGGTGCCAAGTGATTACAGTCCCATCTGAAGTGGGCCAAAGAAGCCAGGCTAGCACACCTTCTACTGTGAAAAACATGCAGAGGAATTTTAAGAATGTGAGCACAGTTGGAACGTCAGATCTACCATCTGTCTTAAATGGATCATCTTCACAAAGATGGTGCCACCTAAAACCATTTTAAAGCCCTAATTTTGTGTCAACTCTAAGATAAGGGTTTTAGGTATCTGGCTTTAATGAATTTGAATGAACTTCAGGATCCACCCACAGCCTCTAGAATTGTCTTTACTTCAGCTCCTTTCAAACTTGCTATACCTTGTTGGATTAAACAAGATCGCAGCCAAAACCAAAGACAGCAACCAATATTTATAATGGAAATTAGCATGAAATTCACATTTACCTGTTGAGGTTTTTTAGTTTGTTTTGTGTGTGTGTGTTTGTTTTTATTATTTAAGACATGCCACAGAAAAGTGAAAGTTAGCATTTCACAATGAGGTTAAAGTGAAAAAAAAACCCCTGCACAAAACAGTAATGATGGAAGAAATACAGGTGAAAACAACGCTAGCATGGTTCACAGTTATGCTTGCTCTACCCAGTCTCCAAAAACCTTGAGTAGATCATAACAGTTCATTATACTAACTGTATTCACAGAGGCAGGATCACTACATACCAGAGGATATCAGACTAAAATTTTAATGGTCATACTTCTAAGAATGTGTCTGTTGCTTTGTAAAACTCTGATTTCAAGAAACTGACCCTGCGATTCGCCTATGGCAAGGCAAAACCTGTGGTCATTCTGCACCTTTCTTATGGCAGTTGATTTTAGCTTAAATTCTCCACAGTTTTAACCAAGTGTAGATTTTAGAATTTCAGAATTAAAACCTTTCCTTCATCTTCCTGAGAAGGGTAGCTGTGAGAAATGACAACATACTGAAAGTATGGAGATGACAACTGACTGATGCCCACATTACTGAATTGTGGAGGTTGCTGTCGAATGAAAAATTCAACACACTTTCGTAGAAACTGTTAATATTGATGTTAAGTCATTCATCTCCTTAAACAGTTCCAGAAAACTTAAGTTCTCACTACGTGTGGGAGTAAATCCTGTATGGGAGATAAGGCGAGTACCAAAACCTCACACCATGAATTGTAAATACCATGCTCACGGTATGCAAGCATGACTCATTGATCTATCTGTACAGATGATTTGCATCACTACTGAAATTAGATGGAATGCTACAGATCCTTAAAAGCACATAGCAACGTCAAACATCACTTTAAACCAGGAAATGCTTACCCAAGCCATGTAGAACTTCATTTTAGCATAATTTGACCCACGTGTCGGGCCAGTACATTTTTTCCAATGTTCTTGACTTCCTAACAATTCAAACTAGTGCTCCATCCTGAGTCTCACTGACACTTCTTGTATTTGCTTTTGCTTTAGGAACTGCATATATGAACACAAAGCAATATGAACTCTCTTTAGTTTTTGAAAGCTACTAAGATCATAGGTAGGCATGCATTGCCTACAGTTGCACATATACTTCAGTGAAATAAGGAAGAGACGTACAGAAGAACAGAGCACATCAGTGGTACATTGCTTTGAGCGATCAGATGTCTGCGATTGGACGGGTTCTTCAGTGCCTTCTCTTTATAGAGAAACAGGGTTTCTCTCCCAGCTTTAGACACTAAGATTCAGATTTCTATTCAAAGATAGTTGCCTAGAATCCTTCCATACAGAGTACTGACTCATTGTGAGAGTCAATCATTTATCTCAGTAGCAAGATCTGCTCATTGGAAGTGTCTTTCCCTCTTTACTGACTATAAATAGAACCCAGAAAAAAAACCCCTGGCCTACAAATGTAAGATCTCATATAGCTAAGGATATGTAAGCTGAATCTCACGTTACAACTGAATTGTAACTCTTTCCATACCTTTTTCCCATCATTTTCATCCTCACACTCCATACCGAAAGAAGAGTTAAAATCCAGCAGGTTCACTGTTTTTAAAGGAAGAAGTACTATCTCAACATATACCTGCCTCTGCCACCATTTGCTATCACATAATATTGTTTATTGACCTCAAGTTGCATCAGCCACATGTTTTCAAGTAATTTTCTTAATTCCCATATTTGCCTCTACTTTTTGTAACCATCTCAAATACAGAGGCTTTTAGCTTTTTAAAAAATAAATGATTATTCCAATAACACCAAAATTAAAATACACAGACTAAATACATTGGGAGCTATAAAGCATCATAGTGAAATGACAGCACTCTGAGTAAAAGAAAGGTGGTTAAGATGCAGGTGTTGACACCAAATCTGCCACAGCCTTGGTTTCTCCTAGCACACAAGTCTTCCAATCTACTGTGTGCCACCTCTGTCCTCCTAAACAGGCATTACAGCACTTGCCCATGTATTCTTATTCAAAACACTAGGAGAAAAATATAATAACATTATGTAGTATTATTACTGGAATATTTTGTAGAGTTTATTTTTTTAAATCCTAGTTTTCAATGTACTGCAGTCTCACTAGGTTTTGATGCAGTCAGTGTCAATTTCTAAGTAGCAATAGTAAACCTCATGAATCATTTTGGCAAAACCTTCCTTGAAGTGACTTTGAAAAGGAGAGGTAACTTTTGCTAGCTTTATCTTTGTCTTTTCTGACTTTGAAAACTGGCACCATCACACACTTAGCTATGTCCTCCTCCACTTGTAAATGGAAAGATACTTTCAGCTAACTTCCTACCTCTTGCAGTTTGAAGCTCAAAAAAATCACCTTCCTAATATGTGCTTCTAATTAAATTTCAGTCCCTAACCACAACTGCTGTGATTCATGCATACCCTGCAAGGTTCAGTGTTAATTAATGAGGGCTCTTTAAATTCTCTGAGCCAGGGTGTGGGAGGGAAATAGGGTGTATGCAAGACGTGAGGATTTCTCACAGTTGGTTGTGGGGTGTTGTGATGCCCCTCTGGGAGGCAGCTCAATTACAGTATGCATCCAAACAAGAACGAAAAAGGAGGTGGAGAACTGGGAACAAAAACCCACACAGTGTATTATTCATAAGCAAATATATAATTATGCAGTCTCATGAATTAGGGACCTACACTTTTAAAGAAAGACAGAAAAAAAAAGTGTCAGAATGTTGCTTTGCAGTGTATTGGTTTGATATTCCCTTCTTCCTATGAAAATTTAGAGAAAAAGTGGGACATAATCAACAGAAAGCAGGGGCCTCTAGGCAATTCAGGGACAATTTATGACAGGTACAAGCTGAGGTATTAATAAATTTCATGGGCTGTGGATTTCTACAATCTTCGGGATTGCAATTTGAGGCTGCAAATGAAAGGACCCAGCAGCTCAGCATCTCTGCAGATCAGGAATTTCAAGGTAGGATTCTAGAGCTTTGCTAAATAAGCAAAGCAGTCAGTTTGGGTCTCATATATGTGAGTTCATAAAAAAAAAAATCACAGTTATTATTATGTAATTTGAGTTATGTGCTGGCAGGCTGCTTGAGATGCCACACCTCTCTTCAGCTAAATGGCTGCCAGTCTAGAACAAACTTACTTCTCACAGGTTGTATGAAATATTGATCTGAGGAGGCTATAATTGGTTGGAGACAAGGATGAGCATTTGACCTTTGTCATTTGTGCTTTAGTTTTTAGTGTGGGTTTGTTTGTTTTGTTTTTTTTCTAATCGCAATACCTTGCCTCTCCAAAGTATCTGTCATCCTTTTATGTGTGTTCTCAGCAATGCAGCACAGCAACTATAATTTCAGACCCTGATACTGGACTGTAAAGTAACCTATTGCTAAATGAAATCTCAAAGAGGAGGTTTAGAAGAACAGAGTGTAAACTCATGAGGAGGAATGTTGCCCAGGTTTTCACACTACTGCCTCTTACAAAATATTCTTAGGTATATTTAACAGTCCTGAGTAATCATAGCCTCAGTCTCAGTTTTACCAAAAGACTACAATCCCACAGGTGATGAGTGCAGTGCTTGCAGCTGGGGTGGAATCACATCATTCCCTCTCTTTCAGACTGAAGCTTGCAGTAAAGACATCAGCAAGCCTTCCCAGAATCAATTTCATCTTTGGTCCTCTGAGGACTTTAACTAATGGGAGATAGACAATAATCATAAAGCCTTTCAGAACACAGTATTTTTCCTATTGGTAGAAACTCTGCATGGGATAAAAGAAAAAAAGTAAAGTAACAGGGAACAAAAATAATTCAGTATGTATCCCAGCCTCATGGTTACTGTTCTCTTGTTGCTGGTTTGGAAATCCTATCCCAGGGTACCAGATAATTTGATCTTGGGATCATGACTTTTTTAAGATAAGGGTTGGCTCTGCCTCTGCTAAGCTAGTCTGAGCTAGGTACTCCCTTTGCAAGGGCACACTGCAGCTGCTCACAGCACAAAATAAAAAGACACACAAGAAGTCTGAAAGCAAAGCTGGCATGATGTCATGGTCTAAGCAAAATTTATTTACTGCCTAGATCTAGACCTGAGACAACCCCAGGGGAAGCCTTAGACAAACATCTTCAAAATTTCCACTAGGCAGAGGTGACCACTCCACAAATAGCCACAAACAACTGGTTTTTCTTTCTGTGGAGACTCTTTCAGGACAGGTTCTCAGCTCTTGTTAATATCTTCTGGATTTTAACACTTAGGTCTTGCCTAATAAATTCAGAAGCTGCAGATACACCACCACTAGAGCGTTTTTTTTTTATTAGGGATGGCAAGTTGAAGCAGCATGGTGTAAGGATTGGTGCGTAAGGCCAGCACATTGTTGTCTCCCATCTATTTCTCTGTCTCTGACTGCTGACAGCTATCACAAATTCCTTCTTAGATTATTTTGTCATTGGTAGCCCCTCTACTTCCCCCAGAAGCAATTATAAACTGGCTAGTCTGGTTTCTTTATGATACAAATAATTTATCGACACTTAGAATTTAAAAGATGGGAGAAAAAGCTTTCACTTCTTTTCCACAGTTTACTCAGAACCAGGTACCCTCACAGTCTGACCTCTTGAGAGAGCAGGATTTTTCTTTCTGCTAAATTGAAGAGTCGAAAAATCACATCAAGACTAACGATGCATGGAATTGCAGCTCTACATTGGTGATCCCTAAATATTATAGAAAGAGACACCTTTTCTAGCTGAAGTAGAAGAGGCCTGGTTCTGCAGAGCCAAACCGGGAGGGCTGCAGTGCCATTCATTTCACTTGCTAGATTTGTCACGAAAATTTGATTATGTTCTGATTTATCCCAGTTCATACATTCATTACAATATGGGGCTGCTGTCCTCCAGAATCTCTCTAAATCCTTAGCCGCTACTCTTCTTGGATTGTAATTCGAATGTGGCTTCTAACAGCCTCTATATCCTCCCTGACTTTTTCCCACTACAGATCCACTGCCTTTCTAGCACTTGCTGATTTTTTTCTGAAGAAGATAATCTTTTAACCCAGTCACCTATTTCAGAGCTATAAGTATTCTGGAAAGAAGATATAGGTTACAAAGAGAGGAAACCAGATTCAAAGCACTGGAGAACATACAACATGAGAGAACCTGCATGAGTTGGAGGTTTTGGCTCACCTTCATGCTTCTGATTCTCTGAAATACTCTCAGCTTTAAGTAGTTCAGATAACACAATGAAGAAAATGACCTGTGGCTTCATTTAGGTCAGTTTTGGGCTTCTTTGAAAAGGAAAAAGTTTTGCCCTTTACAGCCGTTAGAGGGAGTTTTCTCACAAGTGATTCTGAGAGCATACAAGACTACGATGGAAGCAGCACAACCCTTGTAACACTCACACAGAATATTACCAATCCACTAACACTCCAGAAAATTATGCAACAGATTTGAGATTTATCATAAAATGCTAAAATCTTTGGCCAGAGGTGGAGAAAGTTCTACCATAAACTGCAAAGTACCCATACTGTTACTTCCTCTAGGGTCACTACTATAGCATTTCACATGGGTAGCATTTATTTCAAACAAATTGAAAACCTACTTTTTCACCCACAGACATGAATAAATAACTGCATTCATATGTGCTTGTCCACAGCACTGAGCAGCAAGACACAAGAGAGCCTTGCCCTCTTCTCCCACATCCCTTTGGTGTCACGCTGCTTTTTTCAATGTGGAGGGGCAGTATCAACTCTGGTAGGGTTTGTTTCTTCTGAAGCAATGAAGCTGCTGAACAGACAAATCCACAGAAAACAGCCCCAAGGCAAATGCTCTATTATCCTTCAAGACAAAGACAACAAAGAACTGACAACTCTCTACGTAATGCAATTACTTCCACCTTTAATGCCATGTTAGAGTATCCTATGCCACATTTCATCTGGGCACGAAATTTTCAGGATGCGAGACTCTTCTCTATTCTTCCCTGGGGATATGTCCCTCATGCCTCATGTGATCAAATGGCCAGTGCAATTACAGAGGGAGACAAAACCATCTCAGATTAGAGAGATCTCTAGAAAATCCTGCTAACTGATCTAACACTTCTTTGAGGACAACCGTTGAAAAGAATGTTTGCCATTCTTTCACTGTTCTCCAGAGTACTAAAAAACCCCACAACCAAGCAAACCACAAAAACGAAACCACCCTAACTGTATGACTGAAAATTCAAAGAGCAGTCAGCAGTAACAAATGAACTGAAACCTTGGTCTCCTCACAAAAATTCCAAGAGATAATGACTTTGTGTTTGTTTCTGGAATGCTATCCTTATAATTTTTGTATTTGGAGAAAGGATTGTAGGAACAGTGTAAATACTAGCAAAGGAACAGAACAGTTGGCTTCCCACCCCAAATCACTAATCGCACTTCTTTATTCAGATGTGAATCATGACACTTAGAAGATCTTTATGTCAAAGTGGAATTAGGATTTAGCAAATCAAAACCTGCTTCCTTGATCTCAAAATGAACATGGCCATACTACCATGTGTGAAGATATTAAAAGCAGAAGAAGGGTAAACTCTTCCAACCCAGGACACCTTCGGTCTTAATGATATGTTAATGGCTGCAGAATCGAGTGAAGTTATGGCTTCATCCCATTACCTTTTTCATTGCTGTCAAAACATAATGATTTGTAGTTTTATGAAATTGCCACTTTCAGAACAAATGCACACACAAGAAATGTAATAGCATGATACCTAACTTGTCAGTAAGTTTTAGTTCTGTAATTAATATTTCATGAAGATAATAGTACACCACCTTCTGTACAACACCCTTTCAGAACTAAATATTGCCCATTTACAATCTTTATGCATAAGGACATGCAAAACTTGGCAACACATCCTCTACTACTGTTGATTATAACACA
>NW_009943068.1:0-21524 GCF_000696875.1 Nestor notabilis | reverse complement strand
CCTACAAGTTTTAAAGGCATCAAAACCCAGAGTTATCTGTGTTTTCTCATTAGAACACTGGTTCATAAACATTAAAAATAATCTGTTTCTCACTTGCCAGTGACTCAGAAATAAATATACATACACATATATACATACATATATAGTCACACACATACTCATATATTTTGGGCATGACTGATATATATTTTTACTTACAGTACCATTCCCTAGTTTCTAGTCCATGCACCCACTCCTCAATAGGTTGAAAACCACTGGTTTTATATTCCAATCTCTTCTCTTTCTCCTAGGTTTCCATAACTTCAAGTAGGTCAAATTATGCTGATAAATGAGCAATTCAAAATCCTCTCACTTATTACTCAGGCCCCAACCATCTATGTACAGATTGTTAAAACATGATTCCTTTCAGAGTCTTTGTTGAGACCAAAATTAATCAAAGCAATAACTAGATTTTGGCTGAAATTCATTTACTTCACTGAAATGTACGCAAATCTTACAATCTCCTTACCCTTCACCCCTTATAAATAAGAGCAAACCACAACTGTTTACACAACTTGCTGTTTTGTTCACAAGACAGGAAAAATCAGAGAAAAAATAATTCGAACGCTCTGCCCCCTCAGCTACTCAGTTCCTTCTGTTCAGTCCAAAGACCTACGCCATGAAACAACACTTTAACACTGACTTGTGATCAGTCAGTGACCTGTTGCTCTTGAAAGTCGTATTTTGCTTCTCAGGTTCTGGAAAACAATGCATTCTTCTACTGTTTGTCAGCTGAAGAACATAATTTTCCATTCTTTTAAATATAATTACCTAAAACTGTCTCCCTTGAGGCAATCAAGGCCAGGATGAATTGGTTCCAAGCAACCTGATCTAGTTGAAGATGTCCCTGCTTATTGCAGGTGGGTTGGATTAGATGACCTTTGAAGGTCCCTTCCACCCCAAGCTATTCTGTGATTCTATGAATGTGTCTCTCTTGACTTTTTGGAGACCTCTTCACAAGCCAGTTTATCTTTCTGAGTGGGCTGGAGATCTGTGGACAGGAATACCTCATGTACATTTTTGTTCTATTTTACTGCAAGATTACTCCTTTTTACCTTATTGAAATCGCTGTTTTATTAAGCCATTTGTTACCTTGCCTTCTTATGGAGCTCCAGAAAGAGCCCTGCTTCTCCAATCTGACCCACTTTCTCTGGTGCAAAACGTCTAAGCCAGTCCAAAGGGCTCAAAACCTTGCTGGAATAAACCACACATTTCACTCTGTGCTTTTACCTTCACCCACAAGGTCAGCAAATATTCCTTAAAAGATCTGTTTGTTCCTTGTAGTAAGGGAATGCTTCATTCATTGACATGACAAATACTGAGAATTATGGTCAGGGAAAACACACCATTCATCAATAAGCTTTGGAATCACTGATAGAAGTTGAAAGCTTTGCAGCATCAATTGGTATTTATTTAATACTTATGTTATTTGGCATATTATGTTGTTCAGACAAGGGCTTTTAGGCAGTATCTGTAACTATATATACGTAAATTACTGCCAGTATGTCAGAGGGTCCGGTGACACCTATGGCCTGTGAGGTATCCTGGTGGAAGAGTGGTTGCTCCACAGCATGGAAGGCTTCAAAATAAGACCTTTACTCGTTCGTTAGCTTTCAGCATATTTTGAAATATTGCATCTTATGTGTGCCTGATTAAGTGGATTTATGGATTATATTTTCTAGTTTCAACTAAAAAAACCCTTGCAAAATGGACAAGTGCCTTAAAAGGATTCCTGCAAAGAAACCACCTTCTAAGAAGACTGATAACGCAAGCACAAGTGAGCAACAAGAAAATGGCAGAGCTGATACTTCTACTCCTAGTACAAACTCTTCATCAGCCACATTATGAGGTAAAAACATTAACAATCTAACCAGATCTGACAAGAACTAGCCCAAAAAGATTTTGAAATTATCAAGAAAATTATCTGAAATACAGAATTGCATCTATAATCTTAAAAATGGTTGTACCAGATGATCCTTGAGGTCCCTTCCAACCTGGTATTCTATGATTCAATCAACCTTACTCTAAATGTATACTGTGCCTTGAGATATTAACTCATGATAGTATGAAGCTACCACAATTAGCAAGACTAAGCATCCAGAATATGAAGATTAACTTTGAAATTTTTTTCAGCAGTTTAAACTCATGCAATAGTCAAACCAGCACTTTCCAAAACTTAATGATAACTAGTTAGCAGTAAGAGGTTTCTTACTTAGAAGTAAAAAAAAAAACAAAAACAAAAACAAAAAGCCACATACCACTGGGAAACACTTGTTCCTCCTGCCATGGTAAAAATGGCTGGAATAGTACACAGAAAACAACATGATGACAAAGAAAAATACTTTCCTTTGTCACCAAATACTTTTGGAAGATGCATAGGAAACATTGCTGCAGATTTGAAGAAACAAGTATTCAAACAAATTGCACCGTGTGGGAGGTTTGCTCTGCAGTTGGATGAAAGTACAGTTGTTTCTAACATGTCTCAGATTATGGTATTTCATAGAATCATAGAATCATAGAATAGTTAGGGTTGGAAAGGACCTTGCTAGATTCTGTTTCAATAATGAAATACAGGAAGAACTGAGTGTTTTTATGAGCCACTAAAGGAAAGATATAGCAGATAATACGTATTTTCAACACTAAATGACTTCTTTAATAAAATTAATGCTTTATGGAAAAACTCTGTACATGTAATCACCCATGGAGTGGGTGCTTTGACTGGAATAAAAAGAATGGATTCTAGAGGAACTTTGCAGAGATAACACCATACATGAAATTCCTTCACTGCATCACTCATAGTCAAGCTATTGCAGCAAAGAAATTGAAGCCAGAAGGGCTCTAAGTGCTACAGGATGTCATTGACATGGTTCATTTTTAAAAAACAAGACCTTAAAATAGTGGAATCTTTACAACACTTTCTAATGAGATGGGGTGGGAAGTGGCCATAAAAAACTTTTGTACCACACATAGGTTTGATGGTTATCTTGTGGCAAAGGGTTTAAAAGAGCTGTCCAATATAAGGATGGGCTACGTACTTTTCTTATACAAAAAGACAAGTGTTCCAAATTTGCTGACCTTTTCTGGGATTACAAGCTTCGATCAGTACTATGCTACCTAGCAGATACATTCAAAAGAATAAACATACTTAATCTGTCCCTTCAAAGTAAAGGTGACGTTTTAAGTATGAGTGCAAAAAAGTTTACTGTTCTGTAAATAAATAAACTAAAATATTTTTAAATAGTTTGTCTTCTAGATATAATCCTTTTCTAATTTTTATTTTTTGTGTGCGTTTTATAATACACACAATATATTAGTATAATAGTACATGTATATGACTTATGAATAAATAAACACACATCTATGGGGGTGCAAGCTGGAAAAATTTTACTAATAAGTATGTAAGATCAAAAAAGTTTGGAGATCATTGCTGTAACATAGGTAGGTAAGCAGTTAGTGGCATGTCTACCTCAGCCTAGTACAGGATGAAAATTGGTTACTTGAGTAAGTGGAAATGGCATATAATAATGCCAAAAAAGGGACAACTAGGGAATAGTACCTTGTGGACATCCTGCAAGAAATAGTTGATTGGACTGGTAGAGCAGCTGGCAAAGATTAATCCGTGACAGAGCTAAGGAGGATGCTGGGTTAAAAGTCAGTGTGGACTGGCAGAGCAGAGGGAGTAGCCTGTGGTACGTGCTTTATGTATTTGAATCACAGACATTCATACATCAGCTGTGAAGTGCAGCTAAAGCTGTGCTGCTTGTGATTAGATGCTGCAAAAGTACATTTCTATGAATGTCCTTTGCTTATGTGACATCATGCCTTTATCTTTACATATGAACATTGCAGCTGCTGAAGGGGAAATAAAAAGCAGCTGCTTTCTGAGCAGTTGGAATCAGATTTTTAAAGTGTACCATTGCTTCTTTGGTGGGTCCTTGTCATGAGGAATGATGACTGAGCTTAAAATATCTCCCTGTAAACTTCAGAATTTCATCATTAAATCTATCAAAGTTCCACTTGTCATCCATCCTACACTTATAGCAATATTTATTATCAGAGATGGGAAGCTGCCACATTCCCGTTTTGCAGCTAATCTTTATTGTTAAGAACCACAACAGACATTTACATACAATTTATCCCCTTATTCACCTTGACCTCCATGTCCTTCCTCTTATCTGACTGAAAGGACTAATAGAAATCAAGGACTGAGTATCCTAAAAGAACGTAAGGTAGCAGAAGTAAGGACTTTGTAAGAATGATTTTCACAAGTTTTACCTGAAAGCACCACCATCTATACGAAGAGGATGGGTGGGTTTTAGTTTTTAGGGTTTTTTTTGGTTTTTTTTCTCCTTTTGAATATTCTTTGAATACTCTTGGTTAATTACACCAGAGCAGATTCTGAATGCAGTGCATGCTTTGGATGGCAGGACATATGAAGCAAGATCCAAAATTGGCCAGGTTTTTAAGTTAAGCTTTTCTATGTGGGAAAAAAATTAGTAAACTCAAAACTACACTACATGAAATAGGAATACAGAGAATTCAGAGGAAATGCTTGGAAGCTACCATAGTATTAGATTCTGTTTGAGGCTGCTAAAAGCAACAAAGAGAATGTGTAAGAACTATAGTATTCATGGCAACATAAATAGAAAATAATAGCCAAATACAGTAATTGAATGGATGAAGCGGTGAGGCATTTATTTCTTCACTGCCCTTTTTCAGCAGCTACCTGCTTGTATATTCCTTTTCAGCTGACTGGGACAGCAGGTTTCCCTCTGGAATTAAAGTTGCTTTCCCTTGGTAGTTTTATTACATGGCATGAAAAACTTGATAAACATAGTCTTCTTGATCAGTGCTGCCATGACAGCCTGCTCCCATTCTGGCTTATTGTAGTCACTGATGGAACACTGAACAGCACCAAAATACAGGCAAAAATCCATAGCTCAGAACATGTGAAATTGCTTTAATTTCATTTTAATTGTTTCCACTGAGGGGTATTACTAGTTCATCTTTGTCTAGCTTGGACCCTGCTTCTCCATTTTATGGCAACATGGTCATGCTTGTCTGGGACCTAGTGGCTTGTCACTTTGCACACTGGTTATTTAAACCTGCTGAGTTGAAACGTGAATAAACTTTAGACTTGCCTCTCCCTTCCCACTAGAGCTAAAAGATCACTCCCATCAGTAGCAAAGGGCCAGTGACTCACTGAAATATCATCATTCCCATCAGAAAGGAGCGGTAGCACCTGTAGCAAGGTATCATGCCCTTTACTATCCTCTAGGTCTTTAAGAGACACAATACTAAGCCAGTCCTGTGACATACCTCTAGTGTATTTCTTGTTATTTCTCGCAACACAGTTTGACTGACAGCAGCACAGGTTCTAGGTGCACAAAGGACTCATGTAGTTGCATATGGTCCAGTTCTCCCCTTTTTACAAGTGTCCTCGCTTTGGTATTGTTTGGTACTGAGTATTCAAACATCAAAACAACGCTCAACCTTTTAACACATCCACCTTTTAACCACTGCATTACATCTATCCACCACATTCCACCTTTTAATGCATCCAATGACCAGAAAGGACATTCCCCTCTGAAATGAAAACGAAAGCATGATACTGTGCTTGCACCCTTGATCCATTCCTCATGGTTAAACCTACGTCATCTACTCCAAGCAATTTTTCTTCAGTGTTTCCATTCTTCAAAGAAGTCAACTGCAAGTTAATATTCAGCATTTACAGGTTCTTAGTAGGATAACACCCTTCCTTATGGTACAGAAAAAACCCACATCTCAAATACAGTGAATGGGTAGTTGTAGGTAAATCTGACATTAGGTAGGTATTAGACTCACATGAGATTAACAAGCATCTACTGGACATATGGTTATCTTGCCACTGTACTCCCTTAATTTTTTTACAACGTATACCTTTATGAACACCAGAAGAACTTATCAATTGAATTATGTAAATTCTTTTCTTGTAAATGCCTAATAGCTATTTGAAATGACTCTAATAGTTACATTTCTCTGTTTAGTATTCAGCACATTAAAATTTCTGGTTTATGATTTGCTCATTAATGGCACTATAATAACTCAGTACCTCATCAGCTGCTCTAAACAAGTATATTTTTTAACTAAATAATAAATAATTCATAAATATTTATAATTAATAAAATAGAGAGCAGAAAGATCAATTGTATGCTGTATGAAAAGGACATTCCATTAAGGCATCAACGGTGCTGTTGGCTGGAATATTAAAGAAGATAGAAGAGCTGTGTATTGGTGAAAATGTAATGCCTTCAGCCCAGCCTCTTCCAGAGCAATACAAAATGCTTTCCCCAAGATTAGATTAGCTTTCTGTGCCCTATCCTAAACATATTCTCTCATGAAGTTCCTCTGCCAAGTTCTCCTTCCTTTATAAACAAACAAAACAACCTACACCCCTGCAAATGTTTCACCACCATGGTTCCTCAGCTTGTCCCATTTATTTTATCTCATACCTGACACTACTACTGCTTTATTCCATTCCTTCACTTTCAATGCAACTTTCTACTGTTTTATTATGGTTTTCTCTTACATATAAACTTGTCTTCTCCAACAGCCCTGAAAAACAAAGAACGCTAATTAATATTGGCGAGTCCCACTAGTAGAAACAGTTCATAAGCTGATTACTTGACCTGTTTAACACTTGTAAGGCTCCCTTCCACTATGGCAATAAACCATATCAAATTCTGAATGTATGGAACATGGTACGCTAGTAAAAAGCCAAGATTCTTCTGCCAAGTTCAATTTCTCCATCCTGCTCCAAAAAAGAAACCATTTGACTACATTTTTCTACTTCACTATCCAGTACCTAAACACTCTTAGCATGTGCAGCATTGTAGCTCTTTTCACTCCCCAAACCCTCTGATTTTTGCATGCTACAGATACAAGAGTCCATTATTGAAATGCAGGCATTTCATGGGTAACATATGACAGTTTTTCAATAGACTGCAACACAACATGAAGTAATTCAGGGCAGGAAGTGAAGAAAATTCCTTTAACTAAATTCATAGAGATGATGATATTACTTCCAGACATAGATGTACTAGGATACCAAAAGTAATATCCTTTTATCTTGACAATCAAGTTTGGATGACAACATGTGGGCAAGTAGGTCATCGGAAGAAGAAGTACAATGCCTGTAGCCTACATTCCCTTTTCCACACATCTACCTTCCTCCATCTTTCTGTCCTCTCTAATGCTAATGTGAGGGGGAAAAAAACCAACAGCACAAACAACCCTCTCCCCCAAAAAGAACTCCACAAACTTTCTTGATACAATTCATTAAACTTCAGCAAAATAGAATATTTTTCCAATTAGCTTTGTCATGAAGGAAACCACAAAACCCCCACAAAAGCTAAGATCTGCCTCCAATGTGTGAACAATCATCTGTCATCAGTCACTGCCACGGATTTTCTTCACTCCTTGATTATTCTGACCAATTACACTGGACTTAACCTATTAAATATTTAATTGCTATCTTTCTTGACTTCTGTACATCTGTGATTCACCTTGAAGCTACCTAGTTTTGTACCATGGTAAAATGAAGTCCCTATGCTCATTTTCTCATCTATCACTTTCAAAAATGATGTAGTCTAAAAGTTTGGGGTTTTTTTTAAGGGTGCTTCACTTGCACCCCCAATTTTTTGCTTAAAAGAACACAGGATGATGGCTGCCCTATTGCTCCCAGCCGACATCAGTACAAATACTTCAGACATTATGCTTTCACAAGGCCTGGAAAAGCAAAGTAAAAGAGGAACAATATCACATTCTCTTAAGATGCCTCCCTAAGAACCAGAAATGCAAAGATGCCAGCAGCAGCTGGACAAAGGAAAACCACAAATAGTCACATAACTGCATGGCTGACAGTCTCTTCAAAGTACCTTGATTAGCATCTGCTTGGGTCCCAGCACTGAAATATCCACAGCATGAAGATACTACCAGCTGTGATCACCAGCACAATTCTGAGATCAAGCCCCATAGACATTCAACCCGCTGTTCAATTTCTTGAGGTGTAACACCGGCCACCCAGTGGGTGAAAGGGAGGCAGTGAATGCAGTTTTTCTGGAGTTTAGTAAGGTTTTTTATAATGTCCCTCACAACATCCTTCTGGACAAGTTTTTCAGCTGTGGGATGAGTGGGTGCATGTTGTGCTGGGTGAAGAACTGGCTCAACGGCAGGGATCAGAGGGTTGTGGTGAATGGGACCACATCTGGCTGGCAACCAGTCACCAGCACTGTTCCTCAGGGTTCAATCCTACAGCTAGTTCTGTTCAATATATTTATGGACTATCTGGAGTTGAATGCACCACTAGCAAGTTAGATGATACCAAACTGGAGGTGCTGTTGACACTCTCGAGGGACAAGAGGCCTGGCAGAGGGATCTAGATAGACTGGAGCATTGGACAATAATTAATGGCATGAAACTGAACAAGTCCAAATGCTGGATCCTACACCTAGGATGGAGTAAAGCTGGGCACAAGTATAAATTGCGAAAGGAGTGGCTGGAGATCAGCCTTGCAGAAAGGGATCTGGGGGTGCTGGTCAGCAGCAGGCTCAACAGGAGTCAGCAGTGTGCCCTGTGAGCCAAGATGGCTCACTGTATCCTAGGGTGCATCAGGCATAACATAACCAGCCTCTAGTTTTCCTTTAGAACCTGAGGAAATAGTTCATTATGGTTCCATCATACACATCTTTTTCCCTCTTTGCAACTCTTCTTGCATGCCCAGCAGCGCCAGGGAAGTGATCATCCCCATGTATGGGGTACTGGTGAGGCTGTACCTTGAATACTGTGTTCAGTTCTGGGCCCCTCATTACAAGAGAGATATGGAGTTGCTTGAGTGGGTCCAGGGAAGAGCAACAAAGCTGGTGAAGGGTCTGGACAAAAAGTCTGATGAGGAATGTCTGAGGAAACTGGGGTTGTTTAGTCTGGGGAAGAGAAGTCTCATGGAGGGACCTTATCGCTCTCTACAACTACCTGAAAGGAGGCTGTAGTGAGGTGAAGTCAACCTCTTCTCACAAGGAACAAGCGATAGGACAAGAGGTAACAGCCTCAAGCTGTGCCAGGGGAGGTTTAGATCGGATATTAGGAAAAATTTCTTCACAGAGAGGGTGATCAGGTATTCAAACAGGCTGCCCAGGGAAGTGGTGGAATCACCATCCCTGTAAGTGTTCAGAACGCATGTAGATGAGGCCTTTGGTGACATAGTTTAGTGGTGGACTTGGCAGTCCTGTGGTAGTGGTTGGACTTGATGATCTTAAAGGTCTTTTCCAACCAGGCTGATTCTATGATTCTTTCATGTTGTCACAGTTCCAGCTAACATCGGCATTTTCATCATTGCCATATCTACATTCCATCATAAAAGCCTTCAGGCTGCAAAAGCAGCTGATTCATTTCTAAAAGCTTGTCTAAGGCTCACTTTCTTTTCAGCAAAATGTGCCTTTCAACAGTATTTTGAACAAAATATACACTACATAAATAAATTACTTAGTCCACAGGAAAAATGGAACAAGTCAGCTAGGTAGGAGTTAACATTTGTTAGTTTTTCTTTAAAGCAGATTTTTGAAATCTCTTCAGGAGTGTATGAGGACAGAATACAAGTAATCGTAGTTCCTGGTCAAGTGCTGACAACTCCTGAGTGTTTTAAGGGATGCTTATTGGAAATGCAGGGAGCAGAACATGCTGTGCAATCTGTTGACTCCTTTTCTTCCAAGATAAAGGGTCTCTTCCCAAAGAAGCAGACACCAAGCTTCTCCATTCTTCCCTCAATTCTTACCTGTGTGAAGCTTGATTTTTGTTTTTGTTTTTTTTTTATTTCCCTTCCTGCTTTCAACTTATTAATGAATTCTATTATCAATTTCCTATTACAATAATGAATTAGAATAAAAAGAAAATTCCAATTAAGTGTTTATATACATGGTTTAATCCCTTCTATTTGCTCTAGTGAGAACAGTCAACCTTTCTCATGGTGCACAGCTAAAAAAACGAGCACTATCTCCTCACTATCTACTCAGAGAAATTCTGAGTGACACTACATAACAATATGGTAACAGGGTGGTGACTACTAAGATGATCTTTACTGTGATTTTTGACTGGATCTTTCTGCACATTACAGTAACATACAAATTCAATTTCATGGCAGCAAGTTTGCACATTTATGAAATAACAAGTTGGCAATAATACCCAGAGTTAATAACATTCAGAATTGCACTGTATTTACAGCAGTGCACGTGTACTGTCATTATATACTTCCCAGTATATAATCAATATCTTGATTTACTTCTTGCAGCAATAAACATTGCTTCTAATCCTGTCCCCAATATATACTGCTTGCAGGAATACGTGAGATGGATGGGAACCAATGAGGAGCAGGCATTTCACAGTATGGTGATGGGCTCAATGTTCTCATAGACAAATGTCTACTGGAGGTGTGTAAGACTTGGCTATGTAAAGTCTGAGAATGATTCAGTGTCAGTGACAGTCCTGCTCTGATTAGGATGTTTGACTTGGAGACTTCCACAGTCCCTTCAACCCAGTTTCAACCACTTTATGTCATTATCTCCTTTGAATTCAAAGGATACCATAACACACTATAACCAGGAACAGTTTATTATATCAAATTAGCCTTCTTTGTCTGACTAGTTGCTGCATCCAACCCCAAAACATCACATCATTGTGGCAGATTTATGGCAGGAATCCATCCTCAGATGGAAGTGAACTATCACTTTTGGGGATGGATAATTTTTGCTTACTGCAAATATAGTGCTCCATGCCTATGGCTAAGAACATCTTTTCACAGACTGAGGTAGCAAAGACCTCTGCTCATTTTTACTGCTTAAAAAATTAATTATGATACAGTACAAAAAAATGGGATGTTATGTACAATATTTAATCTGAAGGGAAGAAGATCGTGCACTGGAGTTAAACTAATCACTGCAGTGCCTTGGTAATTGCCAAATGAAAAATGCAAGTATACGGACCAGTTTCAGTTTGGTTAGCTCTTGAGACAAATCCTTATCAATATTCGTGACAGTAATATCAAACAGACCAAGCAGAGCTAGGTTTTCTCATTTTCTTTAGTCCAAACTAGTATCTGCCAATTTATTCCCTGTCCATTAGTAACCAATTATCACCTCTTCATGTTCTTACACCATGGTGGTGATGTGTATTCATTTACAGTTCCAGGACCCTTACTGACAAACAGTGCTTTATTAGTTGAGAGGTGGTCTACATAATACACATTTGCTGTATCACCTTTCCCTCATGACAGTCTTATTCTATCAATGATTCCTCCTGCAGCCCATCATGCACCACATAGCCGTAATAAGGACTTTGCCCTGAACAAAATGATTCAGATACAGATGGAGATAGAGCCATGTGAATAAATGCTAGAGACTTTAGTAATGAAATCCCACCAGTATATTATGGAAATTTAATGCAACCTGGTCACTGTTGCTATTTGATGTAATGTTTCACTGGGTACAGAACCAGCAATTAGACTCTTGACAATTGTGCTAAGATCCCTCATAATTCAATATTGATCATCACCAGCTACGCAATATGTAATGAAACAGATAAATAATTTTGTGTGCAACCCCTGCAATAAAGCAGAAAAGAGCTGAAAAGAGCTTGGAGGTAAGAGATACGTGATGTGTAATGTTGGGGGCTTGTTTCATGAAACAAATCAATGTTCCACAGAACTGACCAGCTACATCTGTCCTTTACTCCTTACCACAAAACAGTTCCAGCTTTTGTAAAGTATTGTTAGCATATTTAAAAACAACCTAATTCACAATTGCTCCAATCGTAACATGTTCCAAGAATGAAAAAGAAAATATGCTATTAATTATTCCCAGCAAAGCTCCCAGGAAAGGAATTCTGGGCATTACAAAATGCGTGAGAATGTGTTATGATATGGAGTTGAGAGGGCTATGAAAAAAACCCCAAATAAACAGTTGAGATATCTGTATCTTCTAGTTCAAAATTATACGTCCTTTATACATTGCCCCAATTAAGTCAAACCAAACCAAAAGCCTTATCACATCAATAATAAAAGTGCCAACAGTAACAACAGAAGTTGATCGCAGTATATACATGGAATGTAAGCTCAACATCTTTCAAGCAGCAATGGATTGACATAACGCCAGATTCCAAGCATTCATTCCATAAATCATTAAGGATCTTACTATTCAAAGGTTTAGGAATAGCATATGTAGTACAGACAGTGGAGTTTCCACATAAGTATTTTAAAATTAAAGTGAACAACAGACAAATAGAACTAAAAAAAACCCCAAACCCTAACTCTAAATGACTGTTTTATTTTGCAGGGGCAAGACAAACATATAAAGAGTTATCTTTAGAGAATCTAGAAAACAACAGAAAGAACAATTTGCTTAAGGTTTATCCAAGTTGTTTGTAGCAGCTTTGGACATAAGTGTATGACATAAGTAGGATGGATTCAGGTCCCTAGTGAAGGCAAGATATCCAGGCTGAGAAACAAATCTGTGAAAGGCTATCTATGGTCACCCTGTGCTCCACACCTTCCTAAAGGTCTCTGCATTAATTGTTTTTTCTATTTACACTCATAAATAAATAAGTAGCAGTCCTTCCACAGCCGGATCTTGCATACACACTTTTTCTCTGTGGCTTGTGTTGGAGTGAAATATTTATTTCAAACAGCTTCACGGCACTTCTTCCATGTGAAATAAATATGAGCAGCTCTGAAAGGTGAAAGTCTGAAAATTTCAAACAAGATTCATTCAGTGATGTAAGACTAACAGTTCTATCAGATCACAAGACTCGATTTATAAAGCATATAAGAATGCCATTAAAGCTAGTTATGGGGTAGCTAATGGGTGATTTCATAAATACCATTCATATAGCCAAGGGACAATGAAGCATGGGAGGGCACACAGAGATGCAGAAGTGTACGTAATCATCTGTTTATATCCCTTGCCTCCAGAACAAAACATCAGGATTTTTCCTGGAAGATTTTTCAAAATTAGAGTTAAAAGTAACTTTTTGTAGTGTCTCTATTGATGGACAGTGTTGGATGCATGTTACTATAAAATTGCTTATCCTGCTCTAAGGAAAGGTGCACACAAGCATTAGTGAAAATTTAGCATTGGGGCTATACCAATTCATTGTGGTAATTACAGTCACAGTTCCTATTTCATCACTTGTAGACCACTCTGTTCTGAGGAAGGTGCAAGAAAACCACTGTATCAGATACCCATCCCTTGGGAATGCCAGTATCTAACTGATCTCTAGATTTTAGGTTGCTTCTTTTTCTCATGGTCTTCTCAGACCTTGGGTGATATAACAGAAAGCTGTTCAAAAAATGGTAACATTGACAATTTTCTACTTATACTGCATATATTGTGTTGTTGGCCTCAGCCATTGAGGTTTCCAACATGCACCAAACACAGCCAGACCCTGAAGCTCAGTGTCATTAACCACATAATGAAAGCTAGAAACAGGAACTGGAAATCAGAAACACATTAAACACTACAGAGTTTTCGTCCTTAAACGGGGCTTTGTATCATTCCCACTGTAGCTGGTAGAAAAGTTGACACTAACTTTAAAAGTACAGGAGTTGGGACTGTTTCTGGTATTATGAGCATCTGGAATTGGAAAATCAAGAACAATGAAGCTCACCACAACGACTCAGAGATGACTTTCTCAAATGTGATTTACTCTAGTAATTTCTGGTTTAGTTAAGTACTTCTTTGGGTATGCTTTGTAAGGCCCACAGAAATTTCAAATTATTGGCCTTTACCCTAGCAGCAGGTGGCTCCCAAATCCTCTGAGCTTTCCCGTTCTCACACACTAAGAATCATAGAATCATAGAATGGTTAGGATTGGAAACAACCTTAAGATTATCTAGTTCCAAACCCCCTTCCATGGGCACGGACGCCTCACACTAGACAGTGTTGCCCAAGGATGAAAGAATGCAACTTTTGGTTTTCAATGTTTCCACTACCTAAAGGGGGCCTTCAAGAAACCTGGAGAGGGACTTTTTACATGGATGTGTAGTGACAGGACAAGGAGTAATGGCTTTAAGCTGAAAGAGGGGATATTTAGATTAGACATTAGGAAGCAATTTTTCACTGTGAGGATGGTAAGATACTGGCATAGGTTGCCCAGAGAAATGGATGCTCCATCCCTGGAAGTGTTCAAGGTCAGATTGGACAGCGGTTTGAGCAACCTGGTCTAGTGGATGGTGTCCCTGTTCATGGCAGGGGGCTTGGAACTAGAGGTTCTTTAAAGTCCCTTCCAGCACAAACCATTCTATGATTCTGTGATCTTTTACCAAACATCTCAAAGCACTTTATGAATATTCATGACACAAGCCTTTTAATTGTATTTTGAAGGAGGCATCAGTTCTATTTTGCAGAGAGTGAAACTGTAGCACAGGAAAAAAAAAAAAAAAGAAAAGAAAAAGACAGGCTTTTCAGGCAATATGTTCATTCCTAAATCATGTGTTTAATTACCAGCCCATTGTTCACTGACACATCAAATAGTCAGGTTCTGTGTCACCTCTTCTTAGAAAGGTTGCACTGCAGTAATTCAACCAAGTAGCACTGAAGCATTATAATGTCCCTGCCTTAACCTTTCCCTTCTGCCTGCCTGCCACTGATTCATACCTAATCTACTAATGTCTCTTTCTGCCTTTCTCCCTTTTGGCCTCCTGCTTGACAAGCTGGTGTAACCCATGATTTTTAGCAGACAGACTGACAAGATACAATGGGAAGGATCAAATATGCTCACCCTCATTTAATTAGCCTTCAACATGACTGCTTCATGTGAGGGCAAGGAAGGTTCAGGAACATCAAACATAACTAAAGACTCAAAATAGATCTGCATTTTTCATTTATTGCTGCTGTAGTGAGGACCAGCCCTGCACTTACGGATCAGATCAGAATCTCAGAAATGAGCAGAGGTAGCTAGTCCATTATACTAAAGCACTAATTTCGCCAGTTCATTGCATTTTCACAGCTTTGTATCATACAGCTTCAGATAACTTTACTTCTCACACCACACTTCTCCAGAGCTATTCACATTTACAAAGGGGAAACTAAGGCCAGAAAGCAGATAGCTGTGACACACAGCGAGAACATCATAGTACAAAAACAGTGGCAAAGATGGGTCAGATCAAGAATGCTCACTTACAGTCCTTGAAGCTTGGTCCATTAAACCTTAGTGGATTCTTCAAGATAAAGGATTAGAACTTATATACTATACTAGGCCACTGAATAAAACACTAAAAATGAGACTTGTCAGTGAAAATTTCAGTAATGCACATCCTATTTCTAAACTGGTCTAGAGGATAGATCAATGCTAAAAACATTTCTTTGTTCAGACTCCTGTTTAGTTTTCCTTGTATTCTGGTAGCATCTAAGCCTTCCACTAATCACTTCTTGCATTAGAAATAGATTTCCAGAATGACTGGGATGGAGATTTGCCTGATGTGTGCAGCCAGAGGACCCACTGCTTAGAAAAACCTTGAATAATTTTCAAACCACTTCTTCTCCTCCCCCTTCATTAGTCTTAATTTACCTCAGTCTTTTTTCCCTATACTCCCACTCTTTTTGTTCCCTCACCACAACCACTTTGGTTTTGATTAGGTTGTGATGATGGAGAGAGTAAGTCTCTGCATTTCAGCAAAACAATTTTGCTTCAGGTAACAGAAAGACATTTGCTAATTTCTCTCTTGAGTGGGTCTTGGAGAACTTCCAAGGCTCAAACAAAGAAAGCCTTGTTAACTACTTCTACAGTATACAACTGTTAAAAAGCTTCAGCTTATAGTTCAAGGCATTTTTATTATACAAATTAGGCAATTCTTCCATCAGTTGCCATGATCTGCCAGCAAGAACTCCAGAGCACATTTCTCCTGCACACCTCTTGTTCCAAGGTTTGATGTAATAGCTGGAAACCTCTCTTTCTTCTTCATGTCTGCCAGCAATAAAAATGGTGCACACATGGTACTCTTCCCCCACCATAACAGTCCACCTGCCATAGAACAAGGTTACTGTGGTGCAAGGCTGCAGACACACACACACCAAGACCAACCCTGACAAATAGGACCAGTGTGGTCACTGTTGTTCAGAATGGGATTGTTATTTCTCAGAGCAAGGCGGAAGAAAGCAACCAAGCCAGTCACTGCCCGACCTGTCCTCCAGGCCACAGCTGCTTCCACACATGTGCCTGTGATGCTGAATTCGAAGGAGCTGCAGCACAGGCCCTGACAATGCTGCTTGAAAACATGTCACTGATGTCTATTCTATATTTGCCTGTCCTCAGTTCACTGAAATCATGCATGGCGTTCAGGAAGCCAGCTTGAAATTTCCTACTGACTGCAGTTGGATATGAATCATTTCCCTGCTGAGTGGTATTGTGGTGGTAGCCCTTGGAAGACCAGTGACAGGATAGCTTTTAGCTGAGATGGTGAAGCCCTGTGTATGACACTGAAGGATGATCTGGGAGCATGCTGGGAGCTTACGCTCTGTGTCTGTCTATGAGGACTGACATAGTTTGAGTGATGTGCTATAGTAGCCAGCCCACAAACAGCTCACATGTTTAAACAATCAAAAAGCATTTATTTGAGTAATTACAGGCTCTAAGGATATCCCTTAGTGAGCGTAAATACATCCTTTCTGGCAGGTTCTAGGTAGGGTAACTGATGCACACCTTCCTCTCCTCCCTTCTTCCCTAGTCTTTTTGTTACTGTGCATCAGCAATATTATACCTACTTACCAGTTTTCCTGTATACTTTACACAGTATGTGTGCTTGGTTTGCCTAGAGTTTTTTCCACTGTAGAGTAGGCATTTCTCAGCTTGTTGCCCTTGGTAGTGCAGCAGAGAGGGAAGACTACTAAGAGTCAGAGCAGGTGAATCCCTGGACAGAAGATAGTTCCATGACACATAGTCCTTTTCCTAGTAATTTGATCTTCAATTTGCATTGAGACAGGAGTAATGTGCTGTGTGTCTGTTCTCTACAGTGAAGTCCTGCTTGAGGAGTCAACTGAGGAGTTTTTCAAACTCTCCATATATCTTCCATGTTTGGTAATCATCTTCCTAAATTGTTAACATCATGCCTGCTCACTCATGCCTAAAAACAAAACCTTCATACATTACCTTTCTCCTACCATGCTCTTGTCTTGTTCTATACCTAGAAAAAAAAGCAGAATATTCCAGGAGAAGGAAACATTCCATCAAAAGGGAAGCGGGTCAGGATTTTTCTCTTCTATCTTAGACATTAGAACTAGGCAGGAATCCTCTAGCTGCACCCTCCCAGAGAAGCAAGAAATATTAAAACATTCCCTAGGCATTACAGAGGAATCAAAGTAGAGCTTAATGTTGCATCTCAGATCTTGACCATTATCAAATACAGTGCATGTTACTGTAATCACATTTTTTTTAGCCTACTGCTGATGCCAAGAATCAGTTTCACAAAAAACTGAATGCCAAGCCATTTCTACCTAGCAGCTTCTATTTTATTTTCCAAGCTCCAGATTTTTTATTTTCCAGTTCTGCCGTAGGATTCTTGAACAGCAATACTAACTGCCTTAATGGAGATTGCACCCTTTCAACAACAGCATCATGCACAGGAGGGCTGGAAGTCCACATACCTCTCCTACAAACACTAGCTCCTACAAAACTACCACAGGTGACCTCCACTTGCAGAACAAACTAATATAAACAACTATTTTCCCTCAGCTTCACTCTCAAAAATGGCTGAGTTATTTTGAGTGGACTTTTTCAAAATAATTCGTCGTCAAAAATTCTCCCCCTAATCCTAAAAATTGCTGAAACCATATACATCTGAAAACAAATCCTTAAAGGGGTGGTGACACAACTTCACCTAGAACTGGTACACTTCTCCCCCATCCTTGATACATCTCAGAGCCTGATGAACCAAAGCATTTTTATTTACTTATGAAGTGATCTTTATATCAGTTTCGCAAAACATGAAAATTATGGCTTTTAATTTTGCTTCTAACTCCTTAGGTCTCTTCTTTCCTCAGACCAAACCTGCATCTCTTGAGATTAGCCACAAATGTATTTGCCAAAATGTGACTCCTTTTAAGATTATCATGTTGTACAACGATTGCTTCCTAAGTACAATTACTTGCTGTTCTTAAGAGTTCACAGCAATTCTGAGTCAGACATCAGTACTGCAAAAGGTTTCAGGAAACTAACGTATTGAAAGAAGGTTGACTGTGCTAGAAATGAAGGATCATACAAATAAATCTAAGCTATCTTTGCCAGGACAAGAGTGAGTTTGCAAAAAAAAAAACCCAAACCATACCTAGAGGCAAGACAAGACCAAGCAGCATTTACTGATACATAAAACGACAAATACGCAGCTATGGCATCTGTGCCTGTATCTCCCACAAGAAGTTCAGCATTCTGTAGTAGCAGCAAAATAACAGTAACTGCGTGTCACGCTTTCAGTGGAAATTTAGCCACAACAAATTGACTACTTTCTTTGTTCCTCTGAATAGGAAGGAATGAAGATTGAGTCTGCCAGAGGATATGTAAGCTACATTTATCACTACTCTTATGGCCTTTCCTAATGAATGTTCTCCAGGTACCAAAAAATAACATGATAATGTAACACACATTTTGTTACCTCAATATAAATACCTCTGACATCTTCCTTTTACCTTAACTACAGAATACAGAACAATGAAGGTTAAATCATGTAGTACCTTCTCTGGAGTGAAGCAGATTTATTCATATAAGATCCTCTAACAAAAGCCCCCAACTATTTTATTGGAGCTAAATTGCTGAAGGGAATAAGATATTAGATACATATAAGGAAAAGTATTGAAAATTCTAGCCTCTGGCTTACCAGTTCCAATCAGATCTATGTGAAAAGGCTGAAAGCCATCGTTATCAGATGTTCAGTGGACTGCATGAAACCAGCAGGTGGAATTTGGTTCAGTTGCCAGTGGGCAGATATGTTCATCTTACAGAATCACTGAAGAAAACAATAATCACATGCTCTTGCTTTTGACACTTCCACTAAAAAAAAAAAAAAAAAAACCAAACAAAAAAAACAAACCCCAACCAAACACAAACAAAACGCAGCCCCCAGACACTGTGTCACAGAACCCCAAGAAACCACCCAATCAGGTACAGAAAGTGGAAAACTACTTGTCCAGAGATCCTGCCCGTGGTATAACTGATGACCAGATTAAGAGATACCATCATTATTCTTGCCACAGCCATCATTAACATTAAATTCAGTTAAAATAATAAACAAAAATATAGTAAGAAAATCTCACAACAAAAACACAAAAACACACACACAAAAAACCCTAACCCAAACCAAAAACCCCTAACCCCCCTAAAATTTTTCAAATAATATTGTCTCTAAAAACCCCACTGGTATTTTATAATGATCTATGACCGTGGAAAACTACCAGTTAGCAATTATTTCTGGGAAAGTTTCACAGGGTTTTGTTTTTGCTATTACTTTGCCTATTACTACATTAATTATTTGTGTGCAAGTTTAGTGCAGATTAGCACATCCACATGCCCAGCAGCTCAGAGTTTTTTAATCCTCCACTTCCTGACTGTATTGAGCAATGAAGCTGTCCAGCTGTTCTGCGGTGCTGAAAGAGTGATTCAGTGAGGAGGTGATGGCATCAGATTTGATTTGTTAGCTTCCAGCATGGTTTTTAGAACCCATGAATCCTTCTCATTAAATAATCATCCATCATGTTGGAGATGATTAACTTCTGAAGTCAGAATTAAATCAGCATTGAATCTGCACTGCTATTAGTAGAGTTAATTTTCTGTTTGATGGCTGATATGCCAGGTGTCCATTGTTCAATATAACTTAAAAAGTGAAAAAAATTAATTGCGTGCATATGCTCTTCTTATTTCAATAATATGTTGGATTCAATTTTGTTTTACAGAATGGGTGAGAGCAGTGGGAGTTATAATGGTATTGACCTTCCCCTCTGTGGAGGATGCTAATGCTGCAAAACAATCAATATACTAAGAAGACAACCTAAAAAAATGAAGCCACATTTTTCCCTTTCCTCCTTTAAGATTTTTATACTGATGATGTGCCAGGAAACTAATTTTACATTAGCCCAATAATTCTTTCTATACAAAGTGAGTGTTACATTAGCAGCTGATGGTCCGTCTGAGCCAAGAGAGCCCTCTTGAGAAGGAAGTGAAAAGAGACATGTTGTGGAATAGAGACTCACTTCATGAATACAAGAAATAAAATTCCCCAAACAATAGTCAACTGTCAGGAGAAAAAAAAAAAAATACAGATTGCACAGCAATTCTCTCCTTCTTCCGTTGAAATGATAGCTAGAAACCTATGGGCTGCTTCAAAAGGATGAAAAAAATCCACTGGCTTGCCAGCTGAGCATTCTTTCTGCTGTTGTCAGTGCTTTCTGAGCAGAGTATAAGGTTTATGCTTTTATTAGGCAACAAGGTGTCTGCTAGATGAATAGTCAGAGCCAAAGTTTTCATAGTCAAGATTTAGGAAATCAGCTTTTGTACAAGAACAACAGATGGTGACCATATTGTGGACTCTAAGAAAAATACTGAAGAAGCCAGTCTTACTAATATTTCAGTGTTGGGCACAGGCATGAGGTATCCATAAAATAAGGTGTCCAGTTAGCTGTAGCTACTACGAATAGCATACACAGGATACTTTGTGCAAAGGCCTAAAGTCTCTCCTACTTTGCATTCAGCAGATTTTGGTGATGTTATTCACAGTTTTGTCTTCCTCACTCTATGATTTACTGCTAGATAAAGCGATACAATTTAGTTGCTTTTAGGAGTCTACCTCAACCAGTTATACCACTGTTAAATGATCAACATAATTACTGAAGCCAAATTGGCACCTTCATGCAAATGAGATGAGAATTGATACCAGTAAGAAGCAACATGCAACAATTAGCCAGTTTTCCCCAAATTTCAGGTCTCTTGTAGTGCCTAACCTCAGCAGCACTTGCCTTGTACCCCTCTGGCTACAGGCTGGCAAAATAGGTTGAAGGGCAGATTGGGCAGAGTGCAGTGGAGAATCTGTTGAGGTTATGTCATTAGCATACACCTTAATAGCAATAGCCAGCCTGGCTATGACAACATACTGGTCAGCTCTCCGACCCATGGATGAGTGTTACCCACTGAAAGACATCCTTGCCATCCTGGCAGGAAGCATCAGAAAGTTAAGCAAATCAAACCTATCTGCAGTAAGCATGGAATTGTCATCGTGATGGAAAGGACATCTTACAGAGACCCATTAGCCTTCCTGAAATTTATAGATACTGTTGTTCTAAAAAGTAATAATTAAAAAGGCAAAAATACTTGTAGGAAAAAAAACCTGTAGGAGCAAGTTGATGGGACAGCAAGCATTAGTGTAAGCCATTAAGTTGTTTTGGTAGGTGTGTGTTTATCATAGAATCATAGAATAGTTAGGG
>NW_009943067.1:41947-58437 GCF_000696875.1 Nestor notabilis | reverse complement strand
CAGTCCCACTGTTCATGTCACCAACAAAGATACTGAACAAGAACGAAGATATTGAACAAGAACTGATACTGAATCAAAGAACTTTTCTTGTCTGAGGGAACAAACCTTACCAATTCCTGTGTTTTGGGAATGCTCATTGTCATTACAAATACCTTTAACACAAATAGAAATGCACTATCAAACTGTCGCTACGTCATATCATCTACTAAGCAACCAATGCATCTGTCTGTAGAAAAAGGACCATTCAATACCTATTTTAGAAAAAGCAAGAAACTTTGCTTGAAAGCAAGCAAAAATTTACTTGCAAGAATCTAATTTAGGCCTTGAATGGCATGGACAGAAGCACATAAACGCATGTACTATAGTACATGTACAAAAAACTTTAGACTTTCTGTGTGGATATGAGTAGAGCTGATGCATGTGTGTGCTGTAGACTACACTGAAACTTTGTAAGAAATCATTGGAAACAATTTCCAACTCTGGACAAAGATTTTTGAAGAAAAAGAAAACACACTGGAAAATCCTGAGTCAAATCTGGCCCTCCCGATTGCTCTTTTTCTAGTGTTGATCAGGTCATGCACAGGAAGATCATAGTAGAATAGTTAGGGTTGGGAAGGACCTTAAGATCATATGGTTCCACCTCCCTAGCCATGGGCAGGGACGCCTCACAATAGAGCATGTCACCCAAGGCTCTGTTCAACCTGGCCTTGAACACTGACAGGGACGGAGCATTTACCACTTGTTTGGGCAACTTGTTCCAGTGCCTCAGCATCCTCACAGTAAAGAACTTCCTTATATCTAATGTGATTCATGTACGCTGTCCAACTCTATCACCATGGGTTAGATTTAGTCTGTGGATTGAAATATACGTTTAGGCGTCTCTATGTAGGTGTATATATGTGGATGTCGATATGTAAGTTAGACATATAAGTCCCCGTTGTAGTCAGGTGGAGTTAAGTTTCTAGATCCTTAGAGTCCCTTGATTACATTTCCTTTGACTCTAATGGGAGCACAGACAAGTATTTCACATGTAGACGCTTGCATGAGACAGTTTAATCTTTAAACAACGTTACACACCATACGGAGACTTACATTCTTTATTCTAAATTTGCAGAATATGTGCATTCCTATTGACTGCATGATCAATACTTCTAAATTCAGGTTATTTTGCTAATGTTCAGAAATACAGTAGTCAATTAATTAATTGAGTTCCACATCCATTATGTTCTAAAGGGCTCCTGTGCTTATGCAAATGAATATCTATAGGCAAATAGATGAAAGTGATACCTTTTGAATATATAATGGTTATGCTTATACTGATGTATAAACTGGTTCAATGTGTGGTCTTAAACACTGTAACACTGTACAAACTGCTTGATTATTAATATTCTCTCTGACATAGTTTTGGCTCATTCTCAGTCTCCCAAACTGCACATGGCCACAGTCTGGTGGGCAGCAAAAAAACCTGCTCTCAAGTAGTCACTGTAGCTGAAGCAACCTGTTCTGGAAGGAACGTTCGCTATGTGAACGCCATGAATCTTTCTTTACTTTAGGGCCAGAGAACAGGTAGAAAACGCACTGACCTGTTTCAGTTGCTAATACAGATGCAGCTAATGAAACATGTGATCTCACCTTTTCTCTCGGTTTTCATCCAGGATCTTTCAGACTAGGTGTAGTATTCATACAAGGTGTCAGAGAAAACAAGCAATTGGCTGTAGACCACCAATATACCATGTGTTAAATATCCAAGGAAAAATGCTTTGTACCTTCAGTCGTTAAAGCTACAGTATATATTTGTTCTGGGACTGAACAGCATCTGAATCAACTTCAGAAAAAGAGGCAGATCACCACTATCCCCAGATGAGTACATTATCTATTGTGGAGCTCATCTGCATGTCAGAAGTCTGCCTGTTTCCCAGCTGCATCATGCTGATTAGCCTGAAGAAGTCCCCCAAAAAAGGAGCATGCTTCTTTTGTCTTTCCTTTTTAGCACAGTTAATTTAGAGAACATTTTTGACAGGTTTTGAGCAGAAACCCTTGATGATATGAAGTTAATCAATATGAAGATACTTCTCTCTATGTCAGTGTTTTTCAGAGGGGAAAAGTACATGGTTAACACATTCAGGGTGCTTTTAATTTATAAACAGAACACACATGGAAATTTTGATCTAAAGGCTAAGTAGCCTCTATATCAAAAACTTACTAAATATAGACATACTGGATTTGTTCTTAACCCAAGCTAATGGAGAAAAATGTATTTAGAAAGACTCCTATTAAATACAAGTTAAATACTTAACCTTAAGTGTGCTTCATGTTGCATTGATGTTTTAAAGATTGGCATTTTCAGACTGTCAGTCAAAAAGCAGAGGTAAATTTCTAAGGAACAGACTTCCAGGCTACATTATTAAGGCCAAAAGATTAACAACATCCTAGAAAAGTAAGTAACTGTTAAGCTGTCACCAAAACGATGTCACAGGGATATGAAAGTCTAATTGTTTCGGGTGTAAACTAACAACTAAGAGCTAGGAGGAAGAGAAGTTATGCCTTTATATACTTACTCCATAATAATTCATAATAATTAATCTTTTTTTTTTTTTTTTTAGAGCTTTTCTTTGGATTTGAACTTGAGGGAACTGAACTTTCAAGTTCAGAGTGCTAGTCTTATGCACTATCAGCTCTAAACGTATCTAGCACAAGTGTTGATTTGATTATCACTATGTATTAAGACGTGACCATCATCCTCAGCATTGTAAGAAATACCAATTTGAAAAGGGCTCCTGTTAAAGAGTATGTTTACAAATAATGGATTTTATTCCAGTCTTCTTATCCAAGTGGTCCCTGATTCTTCTTCCAGTGATTGGGAAGGACCATACACTGTTACTTAAAATGTTTTTTTTGACAAACTTTCCATGTCCAGAAGACTCATGCATTCAGGAAACATCAGGTTAACTGTACATGCTTAGACTGATCACAATCTTGGTAGGTCTATCCACATCTCTGAGGGAACCAGGTGGCTCAGACTGCACCAGCCTTCTCCTGATCTCTGTCTCTCCCAAAACCTTTTCTGTCCTTTGTATCTGACCATGAGAAGTGGTCAAGTTGTCCTTTATCCTATGAAAAACAATGGCAGCTATTGTCCTGACGCCAAGACATTCTAATGGAGAATCCCAAGAAGGAAAGGCCACTCGGATTGTGTCACAGGTCAATTGATCTACTTTCAGGCCTCTCATGGACCTCAGGCTGTAAGTTATTGAAGGGTCCTTCACTACTGGTGTCTCCTTGGCTTACTGACACTTTCAGGTCTATTCAGTATCCCAGCTCTATCTATATGCTCACCTACTCATCTATTCACAAGAACTGGACTGTTCATATGGTTAAACTGTCAAAGATAATTTTGGCTCTGGCCACTGAGTGTTCTTCCAGATGATTTCCAGAAAAGTATGGGCATTAAGAAAGGCCAAAGATCACTTTCAAAAGCCAGTTGGGATGCAGCTACTTTGATATGGAGTCAAAAGAGTTCACTAGCACAGACATGGATCGTACCTTGCCTGTTGCTCTGAAGAACCACTGAATGGTCCCAAAGATGTTTAACTTTTTATTAGAGATGTAGCCATTGTGCATCACTGATCAAACAGAACAGAATGGGAAAAATTGTCTACCAGCTTGAAGCTAAGTAATCCAAGCCAGGAGTTTTTAATATGTATTGCCGCATTCCCTTATGCAATGTATAATGGTTTTCGTCTTCTCACAGAGTTTTTAAGTGGTTGATTATTCTGCTGTGTAACCAGCATGAACACAAATTCCAGGCTGTAGTATCCACATCCATACTGTTCATGCCTTTTTATATTTTAGTGATGGATTTGGGCATTTTCCAGTTGTTTGTCCTTTCCTACTTAATGCCACATACATCTTTCCTGTTGAGTACCCTGTAAATCTTATGAAGACCTTCACAAGTTCTTTGATGCATTACAGGCATCCGCCTTGTTAGTTTAATATGCAGCTCCTTCTCAGTTACTGTGTTAAGCTCATTAGTTCTGTTGCACAGCTATGACAATTAAACTTCTCATCTGTTAAGCTTTCATGGTACTTATTTCTCCTGTGTGCCTTTCCTGTTTTCTGTCTCCATCATCTACTTAAAAAAATTTGAGTCATTTTTAGTGGGTGTTTTTTGTGCTGTGCCTCACTTGACTGGAGCTCTCTCCAAACAAAATAGCCAAGAGCAGTGTTTTATAATTATAACATCTCAAATAAAATAGAATTTACCAGTATTCAGGTCTTAATTACATCTCTGCATTAGCACTGCCCACTGTCATTGATATTTCCCTAAAGATTCCAGCGCTAATACAAGTCTCCACTTTGGACACTGGACTAAGGAACTGCGCATCCCATTATGCAAAGAATTATGTGTTTAAATTTTCCTGTATCAGCAGCTATGCACTTGACTTATTTTACAGCACTGAGTTGTAAGACAGACAAGCAAATGACAAGGGAACAATGTACAAGAGATCCATGTACGGTTTAGTCCTCAAGCGTGAGATTATCCTACAGACATTACTGAAGAGAAATGGTTGTGTAATGAGTGTCCTGAAACAAACTTCCTGTGTCTGCATCCACTCACATCTAATATTATCACATAATCTTGTTAATAAGTACATGAAGTTCCCTTTTAAAATATTTACATTTTAAAATCTAATACTTCTGCTTTGGGATTTTCCCTGAAACTCATCGCTTCAATGACTAGAGAGGTTTCTGTTTCAAAGTGAATGCAGTTACGGTGAGCTTATTAATCTCTGTGGCAATCCTGCTGTTTAACTTATTTCCTTGTTATTTTTTTTTACAGTTTGTGGTTTTGTAAGCCAGGTTTTACAGAAAGGTTATGTTAAAGAAAGCAAATTCTGGTTGTATTTCAGAGCCATATTTCAGGATCGTTCCAGCTGTTCTCTTGTGTATTTGCTTCAGCAGACACGTCTATGATATCAAATAATAGGTGGGGGAAAACGTTGTAATAATCAATATAAGAGCTGTTAATAAACTGGTTGAGAATCATAGAAAATTATATGTGGAGATGATAAGGGGATAATAACACCCAGAGTACGCTCCCAATGATCAAGATGATTTTGATGATATATGGGGAGAATACAAAAGCAGGAGAAGTAGGATAATATTTCAGTTGTTTTAGCAAATACAGGAAGTTAGTGTCAAGGAAGTAAAGAGGGGGCCATAGTCAAAATCCTTCAAACACTAAAAACAGGAGATAAAGGAAATAGAGGATCTGCTGACAGAAGAAAGCCTTGCTGAGGGAACTAGAACAAACATCATAGTACAAACAGTAATATCAAAAGCAGGAAGAAAAGTATGTATTGTCAAAATAAGTCAGATAAAAAATTATATCTTAAATATATATATATTGTTCACTTAATTTTTTCCATATTTGTACATGAGAGATTGAGAAATGGCTTTCTGGGACTTTACAGGGAGAAGAGTATAAAAGCCTGTGCAAGGCAGTGCAGAATCAAAGTGAACTCCCCCCCTACGCAGCCCTCCCCACCTCTGAAATAAAGCACTAGCAGAGTAAATACATCCAACAGCAAATACAGGTGTGTGGCTCTGTGCAATCTGCACTTTACACTAGATAGTAAATTAGCTCCCAACCAGCGCAAGAGCAGAACTAATACAAAATAAACACAGCATCCTTTCTACGCTTTTTTAACTCTGAGCAAAGCTCTAAAAATTCAGAGCAACACTGAGTGATAAACATCGCTCCCTCTATAAATGACTGGCCCGTTGCTAATGGCAACAACTCTGTTCCTAAAGTTAGCTGAGCTCTTACACTGGCAAATTCAGTGTCCTCACGTAACTCGCAGGATTTAGTTCATCGGTTTTGCCAACTCCTGCAGCCATTCAACTGCATTTAAGCATAAACTTTTCCTTTCTCTTTGCATGATATTTATCAAAGTTAAAGTTAATACCTGATTTAGAGCATCCTGGACACGTAAATGGATTCAATATTTATTCTCGCCATTGTGTGATGCCATTTTATCCCAAATGAATGTTTTTTTTGTGTGTTTTAAATAATTTCCTACAATACTGTAGGACAGATACTTTAATTCCAGATAAAGATGGATGGAAGTAATTTATATGGCACACCATTAAAAGGGGCCTTAGGACTAAACCATGTGTTGCTTTGGGTTTCACACTGTGGTTAACAGGTGTTTCCTGGGATGATGAGGTGCGAGAAGCAAACATTGCATTAGTTTATGGTTGGAGTTTTGCAGATAGAAACACGCTATATCCAATCTGTAGGATAAATGAGATGATAAAAATAATCCCTTGTCCTGATTTGTGAGACCCTTTCATCAATGAGGAGAACAAGAACTTTTTACAGTGAATTTGGAATCAGTTTTGGAAATGTCTTACGTTGTTTGGAGTTTGATTTTGAATTCCAGTAATTGAGAAAATAGTGAGTTATAAAAGGGATGTCTAAACTACTGTATCAAACAATGTTTAATATTTATTTTAAAAATAATTGTAAATTTCATCCTGTTTGGGTCTTTCAATGAAAAAATGCATTTCAAACAATATTTTTTCCCCTCATAATCATAAATTTGTGGAAACAATGAATTTCCAGCCATGTGTTAGTGCCAAAAAAGATCAAAGGGGAATGTGTCTAAAGCTTGCAACCTTTGTATTATTGCACTTGGAACTTCATAAACTGAAGAGATAAAACACAAGTTATTACTTTTCCTCTTTTATGGCTTTTTAAAGGAAGGCATAATTACCTAAAGTCAACACTGACTGTCCCACAATTATAATTATTACAGTCACAACCTGAAGCCCCAGTCGGGAGCTGGTAGTATATAGTATATACTGTGAAAACACAGTATATAGTGGTATCTAGCTTTGTATTACCTAAACTGATTTCAGGATAAAAATGAATCAGTGAGCTTGATAACTCCAGGTTGGACATGTCTATTCTGTTCTGTGAAGTTCAGGTCATAGTCATTGCAACAGTGTCTGGGACTCAGCTTTGTAATGATATCTAGGCATCCACTTCCAGTTGCTTTTTCTAAGCATAAGCACTTAGATGAGGGCTGGGAGGAAGGTGAAAGAAATAAAGACATCCTTTTTCTTTTCCTGTTTGCTGTTAAGAATTATGAGGTTTTATGCTGGTTTTAAACAGGCTGAGGCATCAGCACCAAGAAGCAAAAGAGCTGGTGAATCAGGTCATGGATGCTACCAAAAAAAGCACTTGAGCTTCACAAACTTGACGCTTCTTTTCTCTGAAAAACCTTCTAGTGTAATTGCATGTGCTGCGTACATCCCCTGCCAGGTGAAGAGAGATCTGCTTCCTGTAAAACTTTACAAGCATTATTTGCTGCCATAAAATATAAATAAAAGCATAAAATATTGAGAAGGATATAATTTTATAGTACATTAAAAATAAAAAGTAATTAAAGCATGACAGGTTAACATTTTACAAGCATCAAAGGAGTAGGTGAGTTATGGCATTATCGGCAGCAGAACAAGCTATCTCGCGATTAGCCCTGGAGTACTTTATTTTTCCAGGCCATTTCTAATTAGAGTCTTGAAATGAGATCCTGTTAGCAAACCCCTAAATTACAGGCAGCAAGATGGGGATTCAGTCCAAGTATTTCTGGTGTAGTACATGACTATGTGCCCAGCGCACTATGTTCTGCATACAAAGCATTTGAGTTGTACACGTGCTGAATGATTATATGGAAAAGTGGGGAGAAAAAAGAATTTAAGAGAAAGAGAAAGTAACAACTCTCCATGCAGGGGGCCTTTGTGGGTACATTTGGCAGTGCAGGAATTGCCATGTTGTGGATAGTGCCAAGAAAACTTTAATGGATTTTGCAGGAAAATATAGGCTGAATTTCCACATCAGCATACTTAAGAATTAGGAGGTCAAGATCAAGAACTAGAAATATCACAGTCTAAAGCAGGAAAAGGAAAGAGAGAAGGAAAGATAAAGGGAAAGGGAAATTAACTTACAGGGAAAAAGGCAAAAACTTTCTTGCATCTATAAGCATGAAATAAGAACCATGGAGCCTTTCACTGATGAAATGTAATATGGAACAATATACCATTGCAAGCCAAAGGCAGTCTTGTCTTAGACAAATCTTTCTTTTTACTGACATATCATATAGGGTGTAAAGATGTACATGTATGCGTATGAGAGAAAAGAAAACATCTGTCTTTATGTTAAACATTACTACAGGTTCATAATACCCACTTGATATATGTGACTGAATTGTATGCTTTTAAAATTTATAATAAGAATATCTAAAAATAATTATATAGATAACCTAGACTATATAATGAACTAAGAAATCAAGGTAGGACTGTAGTTAGACTGTGGCCCAAGGTTTGCCTTTCACATTTTCATTCTTCACCCAAAAGTATCCAAAGTGTTTATGTTTCTCCTTGAGTTTAAATGAGTCTCTTGATTGTCACTGAGTGAACTCATAAGTGGAGGTAAGGAATTTGATTGGACACGACCTGGAACTATATCCTTTGCAGACAGTAAATGTATAAATAAACAGAAGCTCTGATCCAGGGTAATTACTTTAGGAAACTAAGGTAGGTAAGGATGTGTTTCATAGCAAAGGACACAGGAAGGAAACCAGTCATCTGAAATCAGTGGCACAGTTTGCCTGGGTGGTTTGTGAAGCAAAACAGGTGCATCTGTAGGTTTCCAGGGGGTTCTTTGTTTTACTTAGTGACCTAACATCTATCTCACAGTCAATGAATTTACTGGTGCCTGTAAAAATATGTAGGATGAGCAGTATTGGAAAGAAATGGTGATTTTCACTCTCCAGATGATTCTTTTGGAAAGTTAGTGATATTTTCCTAATATGGGAAAAATTAAGGAGGACAAGAAATACTGGAGGGGAAAAAAAAAGGAAAACGTATTACTGAAGAGGTAGAATATATTATATATAATAGGAAGAGAGCTCATGAAGGGCAAGTCAACAACTGTTTCTTTTGTCTTACGACATCTGAGAAACAAAATAAATAGAATCTATGAGCAATCAGAAAAATGGAGAATATCAGCATGGGGAAAAATTGAGGGGAAAGTTCCATGAAAGTTTCAAAAGAAAGTGGTCATTTGACTGGAACGGAGATGGGAAAAGCTCTTGAAGCAATTGATTTTGATATTTCAGACATCTGGCCTTGCCGGATCCAGACTAGATAGAGGAAGGTTTCTACTTTAAGAGGGAACAGCCCAGCAATAGCAGATTCTGCTGTTTGTTGGTATTGTTCTTGCAGTGATAAACTGTATACTCTGAAACTGCCAGGTAGAACCAAATTGCAACAAAGAGAAGCTTTTGACACCCATTTTCATAGGTAGAAATCTTATAAATATATGAAATGGTCAAATGTAAAAGGAGGTACTATGTCTAAGAGGAAGCAGCTTTTATTACCCTCGTGAGTCTAACTGACCATTGAAAAGGTAAAAGGAGACCTGGTAAGGAGGAAGGTAATTGCTGGCATCAGAGACACTGGTCTATTAGCACAATTTCAGTTACATCTTGATTCACTCTGGTGGAAGAACCAGCACACACACACTCAAAAAAAAGTAGTGATATGACCTTTTTTAACAGCATGAAGGGAGATAATGTCAGACAATATTGATCTAATAAAGAATGAAGACACAAGTAAGGAAAGAATCCCGTTGAATTTACTACACTAAGAATTGAAAGAGCAAGAAATTTCAGTAGGGCACAGAAATGGAAAATTTGTGGAAGATGTACTAAAGCAGAAAGTACAGCTGACAGTTGTGTTTAGCAGAAGAAAAAAGGACATTGGAACACCAGGAGGCGGAGCATTGCGCGGCAACATGCCTGTTTCCCAGAATAATAAAAAGGATCTGAGGAATTTTAGCCTTATTTCTGTTATAATAGGAAAAATCCTGCATGAACAAAAATGGACATTATAATTTCAGTAATAATTTATAGTCAATCTAAAAATGGATTTTTGTAAAATCAAATGAAAATACATGTACAGGAGTAGTAGCAGGGGATGCAACATAGGATGTTTGGGGACAGTATCCAGATGAACTGGAAAAAAATGCAGTCCTTGATTAAATATAATGCAAAGATTGTTGCTTTCCCATTAGGTGACCATCAATATAAGGTCAAGGATGCATCAGTAGCAAAAAGACAAATCACTGAAGAATGTAGCCACATGTTTTTATAGGAATAGAAATGTTGCCAAGAGACTATAAAATCAAACTTGTGACATCAGCAATTCTAACAACAGTCTCTGACCTCTGTATTTTCTTGTTAGGGAAGGTAAGAAAGGAGTGGAAGAGAATGGAAGATATGAGAGGTGTCTGACAGATAAAAGTACTTAAGGACTCATTTACCAATAAAGTCCCAAAGCTCAGCAGAAAATTGGCATACATATGTGGAGAAATAAAACAAGTTTCTTATATTAGCTTGTTTACCACAAACCAAATATTTCAAAGTTATGTACTTTGAAGGTCCTCTTGGCCTTTCTCCTCCCTGGCTTCTTCATGAAAGAATCTAAGCATTAACTGTATTCATAATTATATTTGGATGGTACTGTGTCAGCTGGCTCCCAGTCAGCATCACTCTAGCAACAGAAAAAGAAATCTCAGATGGTGCCAGGGTTGCTTGGCATACTTTACCGTGCAGAAGATGTGTTGGGTTATAACAGAAATAAAACAGCATGATGAATTTTGAGGTACTTTGAACAAGCTGGCCTTGCTTTGAATGAGGCTACTACCTGTGAAAAGGAGCAGATTAAACGTGTGCTGCTTAGTATTAGGAAATGGGAAGTTCTTGTGAACCATCATGTTTCTGTTGGGATTTTTCTGGAACTGCAACGTGTACGAATGCAGCAACATTGCAATGGTCAGAAAGACTAGATTTTGGAAAGCAAGTGACAAAGCAATTTAACACAATTAAAGAAGTATTGATACATCTATCTTTTTGGCACAATATTCTGTACCGTGCCTGTCATCCAGAGGTAAAGAGAAGGGACACATAGTTGGTGTGTGTGTGTGCATATATCTTTAGCATGTATAATTTATATCTTCCCATCAAAGAGAACCTGTCTGGTGACAAAAAACCACACCCTGTTGTATTAATATAAAAAAGTTACTAATAAATCAAAAAATGGTATGTTCCAGTGTGGGGGCTGCTCAGAAAGCCATAGGAACTTGGAGAAAAGGCCTAGTCTTGGCCTATTTGGCTAGTTTGATAACACTGAAATGGATTGTAGCATCTCTGCCATTATAGGATTCATATTCAACAAGTGATCTTTCCTTTTAGAATGAAAGACTCTGATCAGGAATGGTGCTTTCTTTTAATCTTTCTCCTTTCCAATCCTAACTATTCTATGATTCTATGACAGCAGTGAACATTCTAATGGAAAGTCTTTGTTAAGCTGATACTCGTGTAAAAGAACAGACTTTTGAGGAAAATGCCCAAATAGATCTGTTAATACTGACCTGACAATAATCATGCTCTATTAATCAATATAAATCACATTTATTGTTTTTTATTCATCATATATTCAATAGAAATCAAATTTTTTCATTGTTGCTAAAGAGGAAAGAGTCAAGGGGATGAAATTCCAGCAGAAAAATTGCTACAGTAGTAAATACAAGTTGATTTAAATAAATACAGGTAAATACAGATATCTGACATTAGGATTATGGAATAAAAGTACTTTTAATCCTCTGAGACTTCAGTATAGCTGCTCTTCAAAATTCTGAAGGGAGGCAAGAGCACAAACAAGGGCATAGCATGAGTACAGCAGTTTGTAGGGCTTGACTAGGGCTATTCAAACCTAAGTAGCAGCTGTGAAGAATATAGCATGGGAGGGAAAACAAGCAAACAAGAATATTCAAACAACTCTCCCCCCCCCCCCCCCCACTCCCCCCCGCCCCCCCCCCTCCCCCGAAACGGTTGCTAACATCATTAATCTCGATAAAGCTGCCTGACAGAACTTGGCATTGGCAGCAGACAGCAACAGCTTTTGGAGAGGACACACGTACACTATTATTTCTCCATGTATACTGACCTGGCTGTACTTCCATGGATATCAGCAGGACATCATCCAAAACTAAAACCTGTACTTGCAAGAAATTCCCAAACTCTTCATAAAAGGCTCTGGGCCTTACATTAACACCTCTGATGCATGTTGTTTATTGGTTGAAAACATTGATTTCTTTTTAGCACTCCTATGAGAGGTCATGTTTACTCTTTAGCAAAGAGAAAAGTGAGTGGCACAGACTTAAAAATCATAGAAATGAGAAGATGTGTGTACAACAATTACAGCATATTGATCACTTGCATCCGGATTCTCTCCACTAGAATTGTTGATGGGAAGTGTATTACAAGTGACTCTGCATGAACTCATTAATCTTAAATCTCAGAAGCCCAACCAGAAGGAACTGCTAGAGCAAAATCCTAAGGTTTAAACTTGGTAAGTGTAATGATCCAGTGTACAAAAAAAGGGAAAACCACTCCTAGAAAAAAAGAATCAATTTTTCCTTAAAAAAATCCTAGAAATGTTCTGGTGCTTGTTGTCAGAGCTCCTACTTGTGATAACTGCAAAGGTGTTTCTTCAGAGGAATGAAGTGTTACATCCGTATTTCTTACTGGAGTAAAGAGAAAATAGGTAACTTATAACGGTGACGTGAAGAAAAAGCAAAGGGAAATGTCCTCCCCCCACTCCCACAATGCTGCACATAAAAGCATCAGGAGAACTGATCCAACCTAATCCAAGTTCAAAATTCAGTTCAGATGTAATTCTATGGGCTGGATGAGAAGATACATCAGTGGAGACAGCTTTGAATCATTTGAAAAAGTTTCCAACTCTTGATTTAAACAGACAGAACGCATTTTAACATTGGGGGGTGGGAGGTGACATTCTCAATTTACTTCATGGGTGTGTCAATATTATCAGTGCATTCTCCCAGCCATTAATTCCTTTATAAATAAAATTGTTCAGGCCTTTTCTTCTAATGATGAGATAGAAAGTAACTGTTCAAAGAACCCCTATCATCTTCTAAAGGAAATAGAACAGTATGTATTTGAATTTAGAACAGCATACAAAATGTCAATCGTTGAAATTAGAGATACGTTGCATTCAAAATGTTATGCATGAAAAGAAACTGTTCTGAAGCTGTGGATGATATAATGTCTTCCCCTGCATAGTCATACAACAGGAACTTAGCGATTTAAATATAGTGTTTCATCTTTGTCTATATTTTGTTTAAGTATCATATTCAGACTCATTCTTATGTATTCAAATGTTTGGTTCTGCATAGGTTATTAATATCACTGTTCTGCTTCTTGGGAATTTCCTCACAGAGACTGATACAAAATATACCTGTTCTCTGAATATACTCATTTCTATTCTTTTTTACATAAGAAATTTTATTTTATATCATTTCCCTTAGCTTTCTGAGTGTGTAGGTGTAACTTTGCACCACACCAGGGAACTGAAGTGTATTTCCTTTGTAAATTTTCTAACTGTTGGTTTTGTCTCTTTGGGAACAAGAAGAGACTAGAGAGTTCTTCCAGAGAAGAAAGTTCTACTATCAGTGTTTGACATATAAAGAGATTGATTTGCTAAACCATTTGCTTGTTTGTTAAAAAGACGTATATCTTATCTTTTTTCACTTGCTTTCCTCCAGCGCCTGCAAATCCCAGTCCTGAAACAAGATCTAGTATGTTACTCAGTGGGGAAGGTCCTTTTTGCTCTCTTTTGGGGGAGCTAGTGTGGAGCATACTTGATTATCAAGCTCCATGGCAATTTTGACATTTGCCAACTAGTGTTCTGCTACTGAGTGCCCTCTCATGGCTTGTGTAGTGGCCTGGCCCCAGCAGCTGTTCTCCATGAAGCCACTTTATTTAAGAAGAGAATTTAGCTATGTACATCTAACCATCCTGTGTTACTCTCCCCAAAGGCCAAAGAATGGGCCTTGCTTCTGCTCTTCACTGTACAGACAGAGCTTGCCAGCCCACAGCTCTTGGGCAAGTGCATATTTTAGCTGAGCATACAGCTAGCTTTGTCCTCGACTGGGCTCTAATTGCAGCTCCCTACCTCAAATACCCAAAGTCTAGCTGACATTGGTACTTCAGACCATAAAGAAGGATAAATTGGGCTAACATCACTGGATGCTCTCTCTCTGGAACTGTTCAAGGCCAGGTTGGACAGGGCTTTGAGCAATCTGGTCTAGTGGAAGGTGTTCCTGCCAGTGGAGGGAATTTGTAGCTAGATGATCTTTAAGGTCCCTTCCAACCCAAACCAGTCTATGATTCTGTAAATATGGTGCAGGACAGAGGTGAATGGCTTGTACTCTGACACGAAGTATAGCTGAAGCATTTTGGAGAAAAGCTGAGCTTGGGTGGCATGGCTGTCCCCAGCAGATCAGAGATCACCTGTACACTATCTGATGTTTCTCATGTCCTTTGGTCAAATATTTGCTCTGTGCATAACAACTGTATAGTATTTACTTTTCATAGTATGCTTTATGTATTTCAAAGTGCTCAGCCAAGGTTTACTCTTTGCTTAGCTTAATTTTCTTATACTTGATGAACATGTTTGCTATTTCTGTCTCCCTTTATAAAGCCAGGGGCTAAAGTGCTACTGCCCTTGAATTTTCAACAAGCTGACCATCCTCCTAGTTTGAATGCATTCTATTCCTGCTTCTATCATTGCGGGGTACTCACAGTCTCAGGTCTTGCAGTGTTTCTCTCTGAAGTAACAGTAGGCTTAAGTGAAACTGGAAAGCTACTGTACAAAAACTGCAAATGCCAGAATTGCTGAAGAAAGAATTCTTCAGCTTCCTAAAGCTCCTCCATGTTGCTATAATTCAGTTTCTGTGTTTTGCTATTTACATAAATATGTTCTTTATGCTTTCAGCATTCAGTATCTCACAGGTGGTCTTAGTGAGGAATGAATGTGGGCTATTTTCCTAATATGAAAGGGGAAGGATGCTTTTTTTTCTTCTTCACCTTGTTAGTTTAATAGATTTATAACCAGAAGACTAAATGAATAATTCCTCTGAACAGTGTCCTGTAACTCTGTGAAAAGATAAAAAATTCTCACTTAAATTAATTACATTTTGAAGCACCACATTTTTTTTCATTTTCTTTTACCTGAAGCAATCCAATTGTAATTTAATTGGAACATTGTTTAATTTAAAATGGAGAAATGGAGCAAATGTAGAATCTCAAAACATATAAATTTATTTATTTTATCCCATGCAAAGCCATTGAGAGGGAGTTTAAAAAACCCCCATCCTCCTCACAGGGCTGTTTCTCTGTGCAACTAAATGGAAAAATTTACAATCAAAATTTATTCATGTCTTTGCAACTGCATCTCATTTTTCACCTCAGGTGTCTCTATCAGAAACCAGTGCCAACAATAAGACATCAACAGCAGCACAGCATTATCACACATGAAACCTGTTTTTCACATGCCTGCCTATTAAATACAGGCTGCCACCTATATTGGTTGGCAGATATAAAAGGGGACATTGTAATGAAGGAACTTCTGGGGACTTACAATTCTTTTTATAAATACATATGAGTTTTCTGTGTCTATCAGTCACAGTTCTTTCATTTTCAAAGTGCAGTTAAACTGTATCCTCACAAACTTCACTTCTCCTGGCAGGATCCAGAGCTTTGGACCTTCATTTCCTTTAGAACTTCTTAGACCTCTGCTGCGGTAGCAATTTTAAATGCAGTTCTCATCATACCCTGTAAAGCAGTATAATACTGATAGCACCAATTTATGGTTCTAATCTGTGATGGAAAAGTATTCTTGTGTTTGCCTTCCAATGACCTGTATCTGGGATCCACAGCTGGTCTAAAGAAAACACTTTGGACATCCCTTATAGAAGCTGTGCAGATGTGGGTCACACTTCAAAAAGACAACTAGAGAAGGAGAGAACAGCATCAGGTATGAATCTGTTTTCTTAGGAAGACACTCACCAAACCTAGAGGAGTTCTAGGTTTGAGTCCTCCCACTGGAGGACATTTGAATCCTTCTATCTTTCAGGTGCATTCCTTGGCAGAAGTGGAAGGAATAACCTTTTTCTTTTCTGTTGAATTTGTTCCATTTTTTAGGAACTAATTTAAAATCCATTTTAAAGAAAAGATATTCCAAAGAACTTCATATAAAATTAGTATTTTATGTTGAAGGCATATGTGGATTAGATGGGATATCTGAGTACAAGTCTCCATTACACTTAAGTCTCAAGAAAAATCAGCTATTTCTGGCAATTATCTTTAATTATTCTTCTCCCCCTCCTTACTTCTTCTACTTTATGTTTGCTGTCACCTTTGCAGCTTCTGCAGTGATTTGTCAAAAAGGTGTCTCATCTCCTAGCCCATGCAGAATACTGATTCTGTGTTCAACTTCCTGTGTGAATCACACAGGGCAAAAGTTTTTGTGCCTTTTGCGTGAAAACTGACCTTATG